>NW_026850591.1:0-220000 GCF_030913465.1 Colletotrichum navitas
TAAAGATGATATAATGTGTACTAAAGATTGCAATCGATTGCCCATCCATGCGCAATACGCCGCCATCAAACTTGTAAGTCAAGTGCCTTGGCTCAGACACGTGAACAGAGACGGCTTTGACTTTGAACAACGGTCCCAGGAGATTACAGTTTGGTAGTTTGGTGCCCTGGAAAAGATGGACCAAAGTTGTAGCATCTCAGTAGTGCCCGGGCGGTCAAACATAAGAAGAAAGTAAAACGAAATATTGCATCCAAAAGCAGTTGTATGGAACAATTTCCATGCGACGCGATTGGTCTGGCTAGGGAAAATAATGATGATTACACGGCTTAATCTCTACCGTTGTTGATGATTGCTTTGTGTGCACTTCTCCAATCCAATAATACAGAATTGTGTTTCCATTGAATCTGAATAGTACAATGTACCGCGCATACTGCCTCTGTGGCAAGATAACCTATGATCAAGCTGGCAATAATGCTATCGTGGCATTCTTTGCCAACCAGTTTTCAAGGGCCCCCTCGGTGTAAACCTCGGAAAGGGATGTGCCTCCGTGTTAAAGACAACCTCAGTCAATGGCATGTAGTCCGTTGGAGAAAACAACAAGTATAAGTACTTGAGAATTTCGGCCTATATACGATATTAGTAACTCATCATGGGTTGGCTTTTACCTTGAAGAAGTCAGTTTAATGGCAGCTGAAACTTACCAGCCAAAAGCTCTCCATGTTGTCTCGAGTTGCTGGCGGGACCGTCCGTACATCATTGAGACTGGTGTATCCCTCTCCATCATGTACCAGGGTGAGCTTTTGAAAAGACTGAAAGATCTTCCAACCCCACTCGCGATACATAGAGTTCCCCGTGATGCGATACATCATGAAGAGGCTTTCAACAGTCTCTGGTCTTTGAAGGTTGTGTGCATCCAGGGGCTTAATTATATAATCCTGCTTCCACTTTGACAATGCTGAATGGGTGTTGGATTAGTTAACAGCTCCTTGATGTGAGTTGGCTCTCATGGGAACATACCGCTGCTTTCTCTGCGCAAGAGCCTATCACCGGGTTGAGGTTGCAAGTCTGCATCAGTAGCATTGAACCAGGCGATCTCGGGCGCGAGGCCAGTGTCGGTGACAGCGTACATTCCCCAACAGGTTTTCATGAGCTCTGTTGCGAGCTGAATGTCTTTTTCATGATGCGCAGTCCAACCAGGGGCGTGACGTGCTTCAGCTAAGGTACGCCCCTCCGTGGCCTGTCACACAACATGAGATAATTAGGCTAGCAAAGAACTGGTTCCGTAAACTTACCGCCATGGCGATTGTACCGGGAAGGAAGCAGACAAGGTGATCCATCTTTGGCGAGAGAGACCCCCCAATTCCTGTGGGAAGCTCTGCGATGAACTTGAGAGCGGCGTTGCGAGTGGTTGTGACAAGGTGCTTCTCGATACCAGCCAAGGAGTCTTCCCACATGTCACGGTAGATAGTCTCGCCCGTTTGTAGGTATTGTTTGATAAGGTATTCTGTTAAAGGTCAGCGTCACAGATGTTTCATAGTTGGATAAGTTCTTACCATAGTATGAATCACCTCGACTTCCTAGTCGAATTTCTCTCGTGGTGAAGCGCCCATGGTTGGGGTGTACAAATATTGGTACCAGGCCGCCTTCCATCTTCTGATCATCCAGAACTTTCATAACGCGCTCCGCCTTTTGCCAGTATACTTCGTTCCCTGTCAAATGCGACAAGTACTTCATTCCGAGACTGCGTCAACTTCGACAGTAGGCCTTGGCGAAACTGCCGCAAAAACAACCTGGCCAGAGCAACCCAACACTGCCAGTATTTTCCCTCACGAAACCATAGCGTCAGAAGCCTTCACAGCCACAACCTCTCCAGCCCTGGCTACGACTGCACCGCCCGCTCTTTCGGGACTGCCACTGCCTACCACCATAGGCGTTGGTGTTGGTGCTGGAGTAGGGGTTATAATCCTTACTGCACTTGCGTTCTTCCTATGGCGAAGGAAGCGTAAACAGCAACGCCGGTCCGGGCCACCGCCTACCGACGACTTGCAACCCCCGATGCCGGTGAAGCCGGACAAGTTCTTGTACGTTGCAAAACACCATGAGCTGTGTGAGCAGCAACCCGAAAGACATATGGGGCCGGCTGAGATGCCCACCTCACAGTACGTTGCGGAGCTGGACGCGAGTGGTCGCGAAAGGATGTAGGCAAACTATCAGCATGATGGTCATATATCAAGTTGCCAGATGATTACTAGAAGATAACGCGGGATACGACTGTATCAATTTGGGGTAGTCTTATGAGTAGCGTTTTTGAGCGTGTATTTTATTTTATCCATTGTCTTTGACGTGACAAAAACACATCCATATCATATGTCATCATCTAAACTTGGACTTAACTACTCTTAAGTCTTAAACTTCTTGCTCCCAAGTTAATTAGAGTTTATACCTATGGCTTAAACAAAAGTCTGTCTGTGATAAACCGCAGTGTCCTAACATTTATAAAGAGAAGTAGTTGATTTTCCTAAGTCTAAGTACAAGAGAAAACTTACCTAGAAATACTCTTCCTAATGTAGGTCTTATTAGTTAAAGGCGCTACTCTATAGTGTCTCTAACTAGAACTAGCTATATAAAGCTATCCTAGCTTTATAATATACCCCCCTAGTTATAGAGTCTATCTTTATAACTAAATAAAAAACTATAGATATTTTTATAATAAAAGAAAATAAGATAGTTATTAGTTAATAATAGCCTTTTAAGCTAATTAATAAGTAATAAAGTAAATAATAGTATTATATAAAAGGTCTTTTAATACTATATCTTATTATTTATTATTATTTACTTTAGTAGTAGTTTCTTTTATTTCTTAAGGTGCTTATTTTTTCTAAAATAGGTAATAACTAATTACCTACTAGTTAAATAATAAATATCTCTTAATATCTTATTATTTAACTTTTTTTTTTTAACTAATAACTTATTAAGTAAAGTAAGTTAATATTTTCTTTACTTACTATATATTCTAGTTTATATAGTAGTTCTAAAGCTATTTTTAGATAGCTAATAGTTAAAAGAAAATAAAAAAAAAGTTATAGCCCTCTTTTTAACTAGTAATATATTTTAAGTAGCTTAAGTTTTTTAGTTAGTAACTATTTTTACTTCTTAAGTCTTATAGTTTTTTTAACTAAGAAATTATTTAGATTTATATTTTTACTAATAATCCTCTTTAATAAAAGAATATATTTATACCTAAGTTTAGACTCCTTAGCTTATATAGTAGTTTAATAGCTAGAATATTTTTTAAGTTATATCCTTAATTAAGTATAATATTTAGTTATAATCCTACTAGAGGTATAGATCTTAGCCTAGTCTTAGGTAACTAAGGTCCTAGTAAGATCCTTACTTTTAGGCCTAGTAATACTTTATTTATTAGTCTAACTAATTCCTTAGCTATTTTTAACTTAGATAAAAGAAGCGTAGTACTTTTTTTCTTAATTTACTTAAGTAAAATACTTTAGAGAACTTTAATTATAGTTAAAAAGTATAATATAATCCTTTAAGATAAGTATACTAAGTATAAGTTTTCTTTTTTTCTTAGTTATAAAGTGTTTTTTTACTTACTAATAGATCTTAGTTTATTTAAAAAGAATCTTATTAGTTTTATTAATTTAATAATAATAAGTGCTAATCTAAGTAGTTATAGTTTTATTTACTTTTTTAATAAAATTAAAGAAAGTACTAAAAGGACTTTATAAAGAGGCCTATAAAGTATATATATATAGTAGTAAAGAAAGTATATTAGGAATAGATTATTACTTTATTTATTAAGAATAAAAATAATTATAAAGATTTTAATAGTAATTATATTTTAAATAAGTTAAAGGATAATTTACTTATTAATAATAATCTAAAAAATAATAAGCTTAGTTATAGCTTTTCTTTTTTACTTATTAATAAAAAGTATAAGGTAAGTAGTAGTAAAGGTTTAATATACCTTTATAAGAAGTGTATACTTAATATAAGTAGAAACCTAGTTCTTAAGAAAGGTCTATACTAGGACTAGATCTACCTTAGCTATCTTAAAAGCGTTATTTATAGCTTTTCCTAAAGTAAATACACCTTAGTAAATAAAGATAGTCCCTATAGACACTATATTAAGAATAATATATCTTATATTACTATTCTTAATAAGTTAGTTAATACTACTAATAGCTTTATTTATTATACTTATACTAAAGATATAAAGAGTTTAGTAAGTCTTAGATTTTCTTTAGTTATTTTTACTTCTAGGACTAATATTCTAGATAGAAGTTAAAGTTTAAGAGTTAGACCTTTTATAAGAGTATTACTAAAGTTAAAGCACTTTATAAAAAGTAAAAAAAGAAGCTTAAGAGAACTAGTAAAGTAACTACTATTAACTTTACTAATCCTAGTCCTTATAATCTAAATATTTATTTATTTAGTTAATTAATTCTAACTTTTATTCTAGTTTAAGGTTATAACTAAGTGCTTAGTTTAGCTAAGAAGTATAGAACTATACCTCTAGGTACTACTCTAGTTATTACTAAGAAAAAGAGAGCTTTAATAGACTTTTTTTAGTTAGTTTCTAAAGGTAATATTACCTATAAACTTAGATTTATAAGTATAGTTAAATCCTTTAAGAGAGCTATCTAAGATAAGTATTAGCTATAGTTTTTAGGGGTAACTTTCTAAAGCGTTTAGAGTTTAAGATAAGAGAGAAAAAGTTTTAGACTATAATTTTTAGCCTAGGTTTTTATAAAGAAAAGTTTTTAGGCTATAATTTTTAGCCTAAATTAGTTTTTAGGGCAGTATAATTAGACCTCCTTAAGAGGTATAGTGTTCTATATTATATAGCTAATATAAGCTAATTTACTTATAGAATTAACTTACTTTTACTTTAATATCTTAATTATCTTTTTCTATATAAGATTATATATATTTATAAGATTAAGTAAAGAATAGAAGTATTTAAACTTAGTATATAAAAGATTTTTTATAAGTCTATTAGCTAGTATCTTGTTTATAGTTATATAAGTAATATTAAAATTACTTTTTATAAACTTCTGTTTTAACTATATATTTTAAATATTAATATATTAAAGCCTTATTATAAGTCTTTTTCTTTACTAGATTACTAGCTTTATTATTTACTAATTATTATAGTATATTCTCTAAATATCTTCTATAGCTAGTTAGAAGTCTTAAAATAGATATTTAAGAGCTATTACTTCTTTAGCTGTCTATTCTAGACTTAGGAGTTTAGCCTTAGTAGTTAAAGTTATTACTATTACTTAGTGTATAGCTTTCTACTAGATTATACCCCTAAATAGTAAAAAGATATAGCCTTAAGAAGACTTTTTTAACTTTTATTATCTATAAATAAAGTATTACTTACTATTATAAAGGCTATTTTACCTCTTATATCTCTAAAGTAAATTATAAGGTAGTATATTAAATATAAGTATTAGATTACTTAGTTTACTATTAAAATATACTTTCTTAAAGAATTTATAAGGTAGTAAGATAAGGCTAAGTATATAAATATAATATTAAGTTATATTATAATTATAGTAAAGAGGATTAAGCTAATCTTTATTTAGTATTTATAGACTTATTCTTTTATTACTTAGCCTAGGTTATTTTTAAGTATTATAGTTAGTAAAGAAGTTAATAAGAAGATGCCTTTTATAAGGTTAAATTACTTTATAACCTTCTTAATATATATATTATAGACTAAAAAGAGTTTTTTTACCTACTAATCCCTTATAATACGTATTCTAAGGTAGTATTTAGCTAGGCCTTAGTCCTTTATTTTATATACCCCTTTTAAGTTATTAGTAATTTATTCCCTAGCTACCTAGTTATTTTAGTAAAATATAATAAAAATATTATTTATATAGAAGATTATAAATACTTTTTATTCTTAATTAGTAAAGAGATATAGATCTTTGTCTATAGGTTTTAAACTAAGGTTTTTTAGCTTTATAAAGAATTCCTTATACTAAAGAAAAAAAGTATTATATAAGCTATATAAAGTATATATAAGTTAAATATATTTTCTATATACCTTAAATTTATCTAGTAAGTAGTATATAACTATTTTACTATTTAGCTTTATATTTAAAAATATATTAATAATATTTAGCTATTAAATTTTAAGATTAAATTAGGCTATAATTACTATTATAATATAGAAAGTTCTTGCTATAAAGGTAGCTATATAGGTTTATTAAAGAAGGTTTTTTAGTTATAGATTACTTTATATATAGATCTTTGCCTTATAATATTCTAAGAAGCTATCTTTGTCTACTTTATATATAAATACCTATTTAAGTAGTAAGGGTTTAGATATTATCTTTAAAGTATTAATTAGCCTCTAGATTTTTTTCTCTATTAGCTTATTAATTTTAATAAAATAGGCCTTTTTAAATAAGGATTTTAAATTCTTAGGAAGTTTTTATATATCTTTAAAGCTTTTTAGTAGGTCTAGAAGTTTAAAGACAAGATACTTCTTACTTAGTTTAAAGAATAGTCTAGTGTATATAGCGCCTTAAATTAACCTTATTATAGTTATATAGAGGGTTTAATATATATAGTTTAATTCTTTAATTACTTTCTACTAATTAGGTATAAAGGTATTAAAAAAATTATCTTATTCTTTATTTATAAAGTAAAAAGTTATCTTTATTTTATTTTATAAAACTATTATATTATAAGTAAGTTTTATACTATCTAGGTACTTATATTTAAGTAGTAGTCTAGTTTTATTATATAGGAGGAAGTTAATAAGTCTTTTTCTATATCTTCTAGACTAGCCTTTGTTCTCCCCTTTAGTCTTAGGTAGTAATCCTCTAGTTTAATAACTTATTCTTAATAGTAAGGTTTAGCTTTTTACCCCTTAAGCTACTATAGCTTTATATATATATAGTCTTCTAGTACTTCTTCTTAGGCTAAATAGCCTTTTTACCCTAGAAAGTAACTAGTTTTAATCTATATAATATTCCTCTTATACTATTATAAGGTTATTATTTATTTAGATATAAATTATATCTTTAATCTTCTCTCTTAATAAAGATTAGCTAAGAGTATTTATATAGGTACTACTTTTATTTTCTATAGAGTCCTCTAGTAGCTAGCCTTTTATACTATTTTTACCTATAATAATAAGTTTAGTAACTAGCTTTAGATCTAGTGTAGACTTTAGTAATAGAAGATTTTTTTTATAAGTTATATTAGTAATATAGGTTTTATAACTTTATTAGTTAGTGTGTTTACTTTAACTATTATTTTAGAAGAGGTTTTTATTAAGAGATCTATTAGATCTATAACACCTAGAGCTTTTAGTACTATATTTAAATTTACAGAAGGTGTCTTAAGCTTAATAATTTCTTATATAACTTTTAGTTTAATTATAAGACAAGAATCCTATAGAGTATAGAACTTTATCTTATTAAAAGTTATATTTTAGGTAATAAATACTTAATAAAGTAATAAAACCTAAATCCTATATAGGTTATATATATTTAATATATAACCTACTAGGTATCTAATATACCCTTAGGGAACTACTTTAAAAAGCCTCTTCTTAATACTTCTCTCTCTTTTATACTTTAAGGGATAAGTGTAGTAACTATATATATATAACTAGCCCTAATATAGACATAGATCCTAGGTTATACTTATGTTTAGAGTTAGCTAATACTATCTAAAATATTATTAGTACTAAGCTTTTTTTACTTTAACTAAGGATTTCTAGTTATTATATTTTTAAAGGCTTATACTAATAATATAGGCTACTACTATTACTATTTTAGGCTATAAATTAGTTAGTAAGTTTACTATAGATATTATCTTAATTAAATAAGTAATAATTTTTTAGCTAGCTCTTTTACCCCCTTTAATAGGTTCTTTAGTATAAGGTAAAGATAGCTTTACTTTTATACTAAGTTCTTGTATTTACTATTTATAAGAAGTATAGCCTTATATACTAATTATAGTACACTTAATATCTTATTAGATCTTATAGATTAATAAACCTTTTTACTTTTATATTTACTATTTAAATAGTTAGATTACTTTAAAAACCTAGTTATAGGTCTTGTTAACTCTTAGGAAAATAAATAGCTAACCTAAATATTTATCTTTAATAATAAGTATTTAGCTTATACTATTAAAGCTAGTTATATAATTAAATAAGTCTTATAAAATATAATAGTATAGTTATATTAACTTTACCTTTAATATTTATCTTAAAATTACTTATAAGGCATAGGTAGTAGTATAATATTTATATTTAAGTTATAAGGGGGCTTATATTTTAACTTTATATATATTTATAATAAGTTATTAAAGTATATCTAGTCCTAGATATCTTAAATAAAGATACTATAGTATTATATTATTTATTTTATCTCTTTATATATTATATAATAATCTATAGTAGTAAAAAGCTAGTTAAGAAATAATAAATACTTTAGTACTACTATATAAGAATAAATAAAAGGAATAGAAGTTATATTAGAGGAAGACTAGGTTAAATTTCCTAATAAGGTAGTAAATTACTTTATTCTTCTTAAGTAACCTAGAGTATAGTGTATAATCTAGACTATAGTACTAAATATTTACCTTATATAACTTTATTTTTATAATAATATTTATATAAAAGTTTTTTATATAGTAAACGTTATTTAAGATAAGATTAATTAGTCCCTTTTTTCTAGTTAAAAGTCCTTTAATAACTCTAGTTTTTTTCTTAGTAACTAGGAATAAAGTAGATCTTACTTAGACTATTTTATCTAGACCTATATTATAAACTAAAGATAGCTTAAGAAGGCTTAAGTTATTAACTAAGTATATAGCTCTATATATATTAAACACTATACTTTTAGAGAATATATAAGGTCTATTATAGCTATAGAAAAAATATTTATATAAGACACTTTCTAGGTTATACTAGGATTCTAAAAGTACTAGATTAATAGTAATATAATTTATTATAGTAGATCCTAAAGTAAAGCCTATTTCCTTAGACTTTTTTTTCTTTATATTCTTCTTTTTAAAGTTTAATTATTTTTAACCTTCTTTAGTAAGTAAATTTATTTAACTTTTATTAATTAGTATATATAAAACTAACTATTATTTATTTTTTTTTAGCTATTTATAGATTTTTACTAATTCTTCTAGAGTTTAGTTAAGAGATACTTAATAAAAAATACCTTATAGTATAAATTTAACTTATAGATAGTTACTTAGTATTATTATTATAAAGATTCTATAAAGGTAATCTTTTATCCTAGGCATAGGTAACTTATTATTACTATCTAAATAATTTACTAGTGTTATATAGACTTTAGTTAATTTCCTTTTTATTTTATTAGTTAACTCTTTATAGATTAGTATACTAAAAGTAGCTTTATATATATAAAGTAAGTAAATTTCTTTATTATTTATCTTTTACTTAATAACTTATTCTAAGGCGTTTTTACTTTAAGTTAGTAAGAACTAAGTAAATACTACTCTAAGAAAAGTTTTTATAGCTAAGGTTTTTTATACTTTAGGTATTTTATATTACTTAGCCTAAAGGTAGCACTTATACTAATCTATATACTAAGAGGTAGAATTTATATTAGTATTAGCCTTAGCTAATATTACTAAATACTTTTCTTAAACTATTATAACTATAGTAAAGTTATTAAGAGTATAGTACTATTTTAGAACTTTTATAAAAGCTTTTAGTAATATATTATCTTTAAGTTAATATTTACTTAGTGTTCTTTTATCTAAGAGTTCTATATATACTAGTATAAGTAGTAATAAATTAACTATTTCTTAGACCTAGGCTTTAATTACTTTATATATATATTTTTTCTTTATATAGCTACTAAGTTCCTTTTTTATATTAAAAGTATAAAGCGTTATTATATTTATAGTTACTAAAGTTACTTTTTAATTATTTAGCTTCTCTTTATTATACTCTTAAAGCTAGTTATTAAAGGATTAGAAGTCTAGTTAGTTAGTAATATTTACTTTAAAATTACTATCTAGATTAATATACTTTTATACCTTTTTACTTTTAGTATAGTATTTAAAAATAATAAACTATTTAGGCTAATTTTACTTTATAATAAGCTTAATAGACTTATTATAGTTAGTTATCTTATTAATTTTAAAGAATATTATTTTTTAAAGTAGTTAAACTACTTAATAATAGATTAAGAGAGAGAGTTTTAGAACACTAAGTAATTATAATATTTAGGGGTTTTTTATATAGGAGCTAGGCTTATAACTATAATAAACTACAGTGTTTTGACATTTAGAAAGAGAAGTAGTTAATTTTCCTAAGTCTAAGTACAAGAGAAAACTTACCTAGAAATACTCTTCCTAATGTAGGTCTTATCAGTTGAAGGCGCTACTCTGTGGCGTCTCTGACTAGAACTAGCCACACAAAGCTGTCCCAGCTTCACGACACTGTCTTACTTAATTCTCGGGGCTCTAGCTATGGCGGGCGCGACCTCAGCTGGTTGAATTTCTGTGACCAACCTTGGGTTCCTTAATAAGGCAACTGTTGGTATCACAGGTGGATATCCTTTTAGATAGGCGATTAATCATTATATGTTAGATAAAGCAGTGACAGTAATAAGAGGTGAAAAGAAGGGAGCAACTATTGCTATTGCTAGCGCTGTAGGTATATAGGTTTACGGCTTGAGGAAGGTCACGTAGTGACCTTTGGGTCGGCCCATTTCTCCTGTGGATGACTGGCATCCTGACAGCAACGCTTATCCAAAACACACCGCCTACAAAAGATTGTTGGCTCAAGTTTCAAAGTATAGAATGAAGTGAGCCTTAGTTGAGTCTAAACCATTGTGTACCTTTTTGAACAGTTTCATTTAATCAAAGTAACATAAACGACATAGCTAGCAACGCCATGAGAGCTCCACTGAGGTGTAAGTGCTTCAAGACAATATTCGTCCTCGAAAGGAGTGATGTTTGGTAATGTTTTGTTCCATGACATCAAACCTAGTTTTCAAGGAATATGAGCGCATGAGCAGTTTGCCTTGCCTCGAAAGAACCCTGGAAAGTTTTGTGGGGAGAATTTATTGAGCTGGAGAGTCTAATTTGGTTACCTGCTAAGGATGCTGGTCTCCGAATTCAGACGGAGTTACGATCCTTCATTATGCAGTTGTTGTAACTTACAGACTGAGTACAACTTGAGGCACGTGGGCCATAATGAAAACATAAAAGTGCTCGCAACTCCAGGCTTGGTAATTTCACATTACACTCAAAGGGTCAATACGAATCGAAAGTATAGGTTCATACTTCGCTTGTATTTCGTAGGTTTCGAGAATATTGCATGGCTTTCTATATGACTTTATATCTGTACTCTGACTACTAGTCATTTAGTTATCATTTATCTGTCTGTTGGCTTCAGCTCCTGCTTCAGCCTGTGTTCACTGCTATCATTCAATTGCCTTATGATGTATGTAACGAAATTAGACGTGATAGTTCAAAACATCTCCGGTTTGTCATAGATTACGGTTCCATATTTTGTCTGGAGGTTCTTCCTTCCCTTTAGTCTATGTTGTTATTCTCTACGTTTTTCCTTGCTAACTATTAGCGAATCATTCGGCTTCTTTAATCAGTTCAATATGAAAGGCATGGGCAGATATTACTTCCATTAATTGCGATTAGTACTTAAAGATGAAAAGAACTCCCTATGGAAGCACTCGATCCATTATCAGCAAATCACCCAGACTCACCTTCGGGGTTGAACCACGTGACACTGTGGGTATACAACGGCTATACTAGACTATTTGTTCAATTCATAGACATATGATCGCATATCGTAATGAGCCGATTTGTTTTGCCATAATCCATGACCTATTGGGTGCCGCGGCGGTATCTCGTCATGTTTAGAACAGTTCGTCCCAATTCTTGTCATGTATCGTCCTGGTCGCATATCTGGATCTTCCTCTTCGACCCATGGGTTGATAATAACGTCACCTGCAGAAGAATATGCAGGCTCTGTTCAACGTCGTGCGAAACCCCTCTTTCCAGCTTTGGTCCAACCAATAGCGAAACTTCTTACGATATCCGGAGTTCCGCCTTGATGAGCTCGGGGGCCTTGCGAAGATTGCGTGTGGCAGGATACAGGTGTAAAGCGGGTTTGAATGTAAGGATACGTCAACCAGCCTGACCAGATGATTCTATCTATTCTAATGATAAGCTCTTATGTGCGCTACATGTCCTATCAAACCCCATTCCTTTACATCAAGATTCCCAAGTTAACCCAGTTCTCGGATAAAAGGGAGATTGAGCACGCCTTCCACATTTCTGCAATAAATTTACATGTCATTCCATATGTGGTATACTCGTAGAAACAAGGCTGTTGACTTGCATTACCTGGAGGGGAAGCCTTGAAAACGTGGCCACGCTACTAGGCACACTGGTGCCTAGAGCTACATGCATGCCTACCACCTGCGCTGCAGCACACCACTGAAAGTGGCATCATTCGGTTTGTATTCTTACCGCACAGCTGCCTCCGCGTCCTTTTTTGACTGCTCTGCATTTGCTGGTGTACTTGACATATCATTTGGGGTCTCTTCGAGAGCCAGGTGCGTCTTTCTGTAAGAAGCCTGCCGTGCTGACGGCTAGGATATGCTATCAGGGTGTGACAGCTTTCTCAGGGTGTGGTTTTTTCACAAGGGATCCCGCTGCTTCCAGTCTTGTTGGTGTTGTAGGAGGTGGCTTCTGCACCCCGTATTCGCATAGTTGTTGACATCTGACAATGGAGTAAGATAGTCGGAGTCATTGGTGAAACCCGTATGGTTGGAAGCATGTGTAAGAGGAAAACTTGATTTCCAGGTACCCACACACTCACTTGACTGTAAGTAGCGACATGGCACCTCAGTACATGTATTCTCTATGGGCCCAATGCGAAGACCTCTGGAGGCGCTACAGTTGCCGTGACCCTGTCTACGATAACAGATATCTGAGTGGCTCTGGTTTGAAAAGCTCAAAACCCGTTGGTAGCTTTGTTCAGAGCAGTGCGTGTGGCAGCGTACCATTTGAACGAGCATGGGTCACACGTGAAGCCTTTCGGTGAGAAATCTGCACGTCTCATTGGTGATTGAGGCAGAATGGTAAGGCCAGGCCAAAAAGTGTGACAAGGTAATTACACCCCCTTCTTGAAACCGGTGCTTGTGATCGGAGTACGGAATGTTCGCCGAAGATTAACGTTCTTTCGGGTGCGTTGCATCTTCCTTGAATAAGTAGGTGTCAGCATCCTTGTGATAGTGGGGTACATTTGCACACATGTGGGTCATAGTAGACACTTGTTTGTTACCACGCGTCAGTCGCCTTGAACGACGCCGTCAAAACTATGGCTCGTGAACAGGCAGTAATCAATATTGTGACAGCTAAGTGGAGGCCGTTCCTCAGGAGGAGCTTTGGACAAGGCGTCCAAGCTAATGAAGTGAATGGCGAGGGGACGACGCTTAAATGCCTCAAGTTGCCTGGTAAACTAGATTCTATTACCCCGCCATTTAGCTAATCCTAGTTTTTGGCTTCATTGGCGTCCTTATCAGCCGGAGACGTTGGATCACATATTTCATCCAATGTGATTCGTGCGTGAAATACGACGGAAAGTCGAGACACAGCCACCGTATTGCCAAGTAACTGTAGATCCTCATAACTAAAATGTCAAAGAAAACCCTAACGGGTCGTGGATATCCCCGCCTATGAAAATGGACAAGAGACCGGGCGCATCTTGAACCAACAGGCCCGAGTGTAAAAGGATTGATGGACCCCGGGTGCCGGGATTCGTGGTCTAGTCAACGAAGGCATCCGGAGGAGATTTTGTCGTGTTTATCGTCCATGTCAAAGTACCGGGACCACTGCCATGTCAACAACACGGTGCTCCGGGTTCCGTCCTTCCAGGCTATCGGTTTATCTTTTGATCGGATATCCAGCATTGATTCTATGTTATTTGATACATTGAGCGTTTAACACTTCATACACTTTACGTTAAACTGCTTCTGGAGTGCCTTTGCCGCGGCGGATATCATCAGTGATCAACGTCGAGTTGATACAAGGCGATCTACCAGTTCACGACCCGAGAAGAATGCAAAATTTAGGTCCGCAATGTATGTGCATGAGCCTCTTGGCCGGTATAACCGCAAGGATGTTAGAATTCCCAGCCTATCTTTCTGCATTCTCAAGGTCCCTGGAGTCATGTTAGGTTGTCAGGTGCAGGCCACGTTGCCATTCTATTATACTAATTCTAACTTGGCCCACATGGATTTCCCTTCTTATTTCGGTCGGTTTGTCTAGTTTTTCTTGCTTCAACTGGCGACTCCCTTTCCGGCTTACGGCAAAGCTTGATGACGACGATAAGTACTTTGAGGTGGCGTCGATGGCCGAGAAGCGTCAGAAGATGTTCCTTTGGCTTGTTTGCCGTCTCGCGTTATTAGGCAACTGGCTGATATGTAGTATGTAACCCGATGAGACAATTTGGCATGTTTCCACAATATGGTTTAGAAAATTGGTATTAGCGATAAGTCCGAGGCACAGTCGGCAGTCGCAGACAGGCAACGAGTTCTGATGATACGAAAACTTTACAGCAGAGTCTCTTCTTCACAGACAAAGCTGGGCCTAGTCAAATTTGCAGCCATCTTTGAATCATGTGATTTGCTGTAACGCCTGTGCCAGTGTAAGCCGTACTACTCCAGGACCTCAGAAGGCCCGATTAACTTACCGAACATGGTGCCAATCACAAATGCAATGCTGTATCTTGCTAGTGTTGAACGCCACTGTAGGGCCTTTTCAATCCGACCGTTGGGTGCCAAGAGTACTTCCTGGCTTTGATTATGTTCCGGATCAACTGATGAGCTGGAATCCGGAGCATTTGGTCTCGCTTGACTCATCTGGTCTTCCAGCATCTCAAGGATAAGCTCGTCCAAGCCGTCAACAAAGAAGCAGAATCCGAGTTTATTGTCGGTCTTGCAGCTTCCAACGACGTAATCGAAGGCTTTATGAACGTCTCTGTCGGAAACGCAGATCTTTTTTCCAACTTGCCAAGGCGTTTCCCGGGCTTTCGCCCAAAGGGTTGGCAGAGCTGAGCGCGTCAAGTCAGGGCAGGACTCCAAGATATCGTGAAGCAATGTACGATACATGCCCGGCAGGGACTTCTGGTGACTGGTCCCGATATTGGAAAAGAAATGCTTCGCGAATACAAGCTTACGATTGCCTTTTATCGGTTAGCAATGTGATCAAAATGCGCTAATATGATACCCAGGGTTAGGGGTCGGAATATCTACTCACGGGATTTCGCCCATGCTTTTAGCAAAGATTGCACATGCTCGTGGGAGCACATTAGCTTCATCAAGGTTGACTTTCCTGCACCAAGCTTGCCGGAAAAGTGGAAAACCCCTTCCCCCGAGAAGAGCCATTCCAAAAATAGTCTTCGGGCGGAGTGCCTCGCCCTGAAGTCGTTGCTCACGTCTGTTTCACCGACAGGTTTGTGGCGTAGTGACTCCAGCAGTATACCATGATGTTTTTTCCAGTCTCCAAACTCTGCCAAGATGTCGTCTTCATTGGCAATCAACTCGTCACCATCGAGCTCAAGCGAAGGATCTGAGTTTTGGTGAGAAAACTGAGTGTGAAAAGCCATTGCCTGAAAGTGGCCGGAGTCCGGGCGAAATACTTTCGCCGGCTTGGTATTTTCCTCTGTTTCAGACACCAGCCATTCGAAGGTTCGAAGGTTCGTGAATGGGCTTCACATATCGTATCATGCCGCTCGGTCAATATTTTCGTGCCGTGGGACTTGATACCATTGAGTTTACGCTCTTGGGCTACAGCATCAACCATGTCTTCCGGGATGCGGTACAGTTGTTGCATTTGACCTCCGGCAACATCGTCGAAACCGGCCGTATCGATGACATTGCGGAGCTGGGTGACTGAGTTTCGAATCTCCTCAAGCCGACGAGCATTGTTCTCGGATATTTTCAGTATATTTTGAAGTCTTGTTCTGTTCTCCTGACTGCTTGGAACTCAGTGGTTGCCGATCATGTACGGCGCAGCCTGAGGGACATCTCACCTTGAAAGATGGTTGAGCTGTATTCCTAACTGGCTACGGCAAGAACCCAGCCTTGCCTCGAGGCTCTTCTTTTCCTCGTCGTATTTCAGGTTCTTGATCACAGACCATATGGCCTGTCTCTTTTCGAGTAACTCCGAGAGATCGCCAGCCACGTCCCTGCACTTGGCAGCCAGTTCGGCCAGGCCCAAGTCAGCGCCGGTCAGATTGGTCTGGCCCGGCGCCAGCAGCTTCACTGTGAACGTCTGCATCTGACGAGCGACGCTGTCGAGAGTGTCGTTATCCTGCAGAGCCCCTGCATCCTGGACCCTCTTCGCCCCACGAATCACTGTGGTGCCGAAATCTATAAAGGATATCACGTTGGATGCCAAACTGATGGCTGTGATTGGATCCATCTCGTCGGCAGGCAAAGACGCAGCTAATACAGAATCGACTACGAGGATCGGGGGAAATAGGAGAGAGGTCACACACACTCACGTTGTTAGTATTTAGCGAAGTAGACTGGACCCCTCCTTAGAACGGCCCCTGATCGGTCGTGCCAAGTCAGAAATATTATGCAATATGCACGTTGGCTAAGGCGGTTAAGCAAGCTGCTGCAGCCCGCTTCACTACATCTAATTCTACGATAAATGGACCCTCACGGGTTGTTGGCTACTCCCAGTGCTACTCTTGCTGCATCCGCATGCATTATCGCGAAGAAACATGAGTGGCCAGCCTTCTGCCACTAATCTTCCCCTCATCATATGTTGGGACTTATCAGTGCGGCAGAAACCGAAAACACATGGTTGCCTCACGGATCAACGGTTCCTCGACTCTCTATTTGATCCAGTAGAACAGGCTTCCTCGTCCGATCTCCCGACCAAACCTTCATACAGTAGCAATATTAGTTCGTTGCAAGCCGTCAACTCCAGGCAACTCCAGGCGGCATCCACAACTCTCAACCCCACTCGTACGCCCGCTCGCTTGCTCGCCCCTGCTTTTTTTTTTTTCCTTTTCTTTTTTTCTTCTTTTTTTCCCTTCAGAAATTGTTTCGGTAGATCACGAAGTGCAACAACGAGGGAGTTAATTGCAGCTGATATACCGTTCCGTCCTCATGACCATCTTTGTCTCAACAGAAATCTGTCTAGCTGGTCAAGACCTTTCAATTTACCGCAGCAGCGACAAGATGATGCTCAACAACTGTCATGGTGCGGGACGATAGGTCTGTGGCAGAGAAGTCGCTCACCGAAACTCATGCATGGCGTTAAGGTGCAATAATGCGTGTGTATTACCGATGGCCGCATCATGGGGACGTGGGCGACATATCATTGCAGTTTCGGGCACAGCAAGCTCCTCTCGGAGGCACTCTGCCGCCGAGTTCCGATTGGCACATGGATACCTATAGCATATGCCTCTCGATGCAGCCTGATTGGAAAGCTCAGAATGAAAAGTAAGGGAGGGGGAAATGTTGCAATTGCCGAGGGGGGGGATTTCTTTTCTTTTTTTCTTTCTTTTCGACGTTGTTCCGCTTCCCCCCAAAACCACTTGTGGGTTAGGAAAGGGAGGTCAGGAGACACAGCGTCCACGAGGGCAACACATGGAATGCTCCAGGAGTTAGTATAAATGCATGTCGATGAGACATTGCTACGAAAGGGATACACGGCATCTGAGGGGGAGGCTGCACCATCGTCGCCTGACACAGCTATGCTGAAAACAGACAGAAGGCAACCGATAGCCTAATAATAAACGTTATCTGATCTCTGATCACATCAGCGAAGAACTCTGGCCAGTAAGAGGACGCCCCATCAATGTGGGTGTGAGCTGGGAGGAGCAGCAGCAGGTCATCTCGCGAAAAGCATGCAACCCTTGGAAACTGTCGCCTTGCGCTACAAGCCAGGAGGGTCCCCCCAAAGGTCCCTTCCGCCTCGCCCTAGAATTCTTCCAGGGCGATTCGCCCGACATCTTGCCAACCCTGGGTTCGGGATCTATGATCATGTCCGCTTCCACGCAGGATGAACCAGGCTCCAGGCTGCCAGTCGCGAGAGCAAGCTCCCCCCCTTCAACTACCTCGGCCGTCATCCTCCTTCCTGGCCCGATGGTCCCGTGGTATAGCGACCTCAGACTTGACCGCTGAGCCATTGACGCTACAAATACCGCCTCAGCCACTCAATTCCTTTGGTCGAAGGCTTTTGCGTGTCCGACAGCTTCTCTTTCCTTCCCACGGAAGAGCTGGGCCATCCAGTCGTCCTTTCGGAGTCCGATGAAGGATTGGCCACGGTCCCCTTCCAACTGAGGCGAGGCAACCAGGCACGGAACCAGGCGAGGAGGCAGCAGCGCCTCTGAGCGCGACGCTGGGCCTGTTTCGGCTTTTTGCGGAGAAGAAGAAAAGACAAGGCTACGGCTCTCCTTCTTTTCCGAACCCCTGAGCGCCCCCCTAGTGACTTGGCCTGATGTCATCTGCAAATCTTCGCGGGGGGGAGGGGGGTTTCGAGGCTTCCGAGCTACCCGGGTAGAGACTACGCGGACCTATGGCCTCCGTATAATATCAGGGGGACACCGGATCTGTAAACCCGGCCCCCCACCCTTTTCCCCCGAGAAACAGAACCCCGGATCCGGGTTGCAAGCAGCCTGGGGAATTTGCACAATGACTCTGTACGATTGGTTTTTTTATTCTTCTTCGGTGACCGGTTAAAGTGGTTCAGGGATGCCCATTCGTCATCACGGCCGTCCTGGTCATGGCGTGCTGCGGCTTTCGGGGGAGCGGGCGGTTATGGCTCTCTGTGATGACAAAAGCGGATCCGTAATTGCCACTGCGCAATTACGGCTTATATCACGACACTCTCGGAAGGGTGTGCATATGCATAGGTAGGTGTGCGTATGCCCCCAGCGTTTCTGCCTTTTGCCTTTTCACTGCGCCCGCAAAGAATGACGACGATATTTTTTCCTCGGCCGAACCGCACTACCCAAAAACGTCAGTACTTCGGGTCGCCTTGTTTCGCTGGGGAGGATGGGAAAGGAAGTGATTACGCTGGATTCTTGATTATTGAACTTTCTTTGGACAAGGCAGCTGTTTGCATTCGTAAGTTCGGGTGGCTGGGATATCCACACAGGGGGGGAAAGGCATATGGAGCTTCGCCCGATCAGCAAGTCGCAGTGGCTGGCCCACCACCTGACGACATTTGTGCGGGTGAGTTGATTGGTTACCATGATGCATGTGTATATCTATTCTTCGGAACAATATTACCAATACCGTCGAGGATTTCCTACATCACGTCAGACCGTTCTCTGCTCCCTCAGGTTTCGCAAAGGGGCGGGGGAGGCATCGAGAAGGCATTTCAAGTCGGAACCTTGGTCAACCGAAAGAGATGCTCACCTTTCCATATGTTCTGCCTGTTGTCGGCGCCTCCTACCCGGCCCGGTCGGTGCAGAACGGTGGTGCCGATCGAAAAAATCGCCAAACGTACCCGGAAAGAAGCCGGCATCTGCCGGCTGCAAGGCCGATCACCCCGGGCCGGGCCGGACCGGACTACGTCCCGGCCTGACAACGGGGACCACGAGGGACTGGAAGCGCTTTTGGGCTGCGCGTGCGTAACATCAGTGAGGTCGACTGTTCAAGGAATGCGTGGTCTACGACCAACGGTACATGGAGAAATGCATCCCAAAATATAATAGATGATCCTTCGTGGCTTGAGTCCCACCTTTGTCACGATAGCTTCATACATAACCGGCACTTGGTATCAGCTCTGTCATGTGCTTCATTACATCTCTCATTCATCACTCACATTACATGTAATGAATATAGGAGCATTCTTGTCATATCTTCCCTTTTCTATAACATGCATCTATTGGGTATGTGAAGGTTGGTTGTACTCTGTGTAACGCTGATCTTAGAGACAAACTATTGCACAGCTGGCGTAGAGCCAAACGTGACTCTATTGGTTAATATAGTCGCTCTAAACCCCCATAAGCGGTCTAGTTCAACCGGTACATATGTAGTGTTACGATACGTAGAAAAGCCCGGTATGCAGCACCTCTAGGCTCTGACAAATGAATCTTTATTTGGTTCGGTAATATTGCTACGTAGTGCAGTCATCAAGACTTCTGCTAGATGCTGAGAGCAATCTACTACAATTGAAAGACAGTCCTGCTTGAGCCTCAACAATAGAGACCACCGCAAACGCCCCGGCCATGCACTCGTTTTCCGTGCCCTCACAGTAACGCCCACCCCATGCGCAGCCCTCGACACCTGTTTATACACCAAAAACCCAGAACGCCACGTAAAACACAAAGACAGCTCGCCAATCCATAACCGTCAGGGACCTCCATCCGGGACATCTGGGATGACTACGTCACCGTCGTTGCCCGCCTGCAGATCCACCTGCGGCTTCGCATCGGACTTGCCGATGACGGGTATTTCGAAATCGTATTGTGGCGGCACGCCAAATTGTCTTGTCGACTTATCGTATGTCAGCCAGTTGCCCGATGACGCGATGCGGCAACCGAGCCAAAGGCACCTCTCCTGACGATCCTCTGTCATCGACGCCACCTCAAAGTACTTCTCGTCGTCGTCAAGTTTTGAAGTGAACCAGTCGTCGGGGTAGTACTTATCGACCCAAAGCAGCCCGCGTTGCGCAAAGTCCTCGGGCAGAGGTCTAGGCGTCTCGTCGTTGGACCGGGGGAACTCCTCAGATTCAATCCTGTCCACCGACGCACACTCTTTCAAGAGCGAGTTCAGCATCAGCGAGATGAGCTTCCACGGCATCTTTGACTCAATGTAACCCATTGCTGTTCCAAAATGTGACATGTGGTAGAGGAACGAAAGAGTGACGTGAAGGTAGGGGTTAACGTTTGGGTCCGCAAAGCGTTGAAAGACCACATTGTGGGTGCGGACCGCAAAGTCGAGGGCATCAAGGAACTTGGCCGTTACCGAGGTCTCAGGGTCTTCCATCTGGACGTCAGCATCATCTGTGCGGCTCGTCTTGATAGCCATCATGATGGGGTTCGACTCGCTGCCGTATTCGAGAATGGCGCATCCTAGAGCAACAGCAATAAAGTATCCACAGTCCATCCATCCCTTTGTATTCCGTGCAATGTGTCCGTCGAGACTACCAATGAACTCTTTTACAGAGGGAGCAAACAGCTCGCTGCTCTTACCAGAGAACAGAATCCCGTGAGCGCGGATGAAGGCAGCATCAATCTCCTGCAATCGCGTGGGCGTGCCGTTCAGGTGCGGGTCAAAGAGGGTCATGATACTTTCCCGAGCACTGAGAAAGGGGATGGGAACGCAGAGACTCTTCGCATAGTAGAACAGCTGCTGCAGAGCGTTGGGGCGCGCCAGGATAGCGAGGTGGTGGTACAGTCGTCCTGTCGTTGGGGCCTTATCGCTTGCCTTTGAGTACCAATGACGAGAGACAGAGGTCCACACCTCGCGGTCCTTGATGTTATCGTCTTCGATAGCCATTCTAGGCCTGTTAGCAAGAAGCTAGGAGGGGACTCTGAGCCATACGAAGGATGCAATATCTCACCGGTAGCGTCCCAGGTCGCCGAGGCACTCGATCCAGGTATCCTCAAATGTCGGCACCGTCTCATATAACAACGCCATCATAGAATATGCGAGGTAGATAAATGTCAACATATGCTCCAGCGATGCTGGGAGACGGTGGCGTAATAGCTCGAGGAAGGAGTGGATTCCGTGCCTCCACATGCGCGCCGGCATAGCGTATTTGCTTGCTAACCGGCGTAAAGCCGGGCTAGCAGAAGGATGCTGCGATGCCAAGAAAAAATCATGGTGTTCATGTAACAAAGTGCGATGCAGAGCAATCAGCGCCTGCCACTGCTCGTTGTTTAGTATTGGGCTTGTATCCTTACTCGACGACTGAGCGTTGTCAACCTCGATGCATTTGCTCTCTACCATAACAAGCCCAGCGTATATACCCTTCACTTCGGCCACAAGCTGTTCTTGGCTAATAGGACGAGTCTCAGGCTGTTTAATCATAAGCTCTGTATTGTCTTCCACGGAAGAGTGGTCAAAAGTACGACTTGGCGTGGTTGGCTCGCGGTCTCTGGGCCGTCCCATGTCAGCCTTGCGAGGCTGAGAAGTGCCTTCGTCAGGGGTCCATAATTTTCCTGGCTTGGTGCTGGGCCCTCTCTGAAAATCGCTATCATTGACTACCGACGTATGTTGGCGGGCGCGAGAACGCTTTTGTGTACTTGATCTGTGTTCGCTATCCTTTCTTTTGTTCTTTTCGGAGGCAGCGGAAGGACTATCGGCGCGGGCCGTGTCTGGCGCATTGCGCAAAGTACGGGGAGTTGCGTCGGCATTATTTGCATGGTTTGGTTCGTCGGCCGTGGGTGGTGGTGATTGTAGTTGTGGTGGTGGGGTTGGCTGAGGCTTGCCTCCTTGACGATCTTTTATTCTAAGGCAGTAGAGGTTAGCTACTAGAAGGCCAAGCGATTGTAGCGATTGGTGCAATGGCCTACTGCAAAAATGTTTGTGTTATCAAATCGTTGCCAGCCTCGTCGGTCGTATTATGGCCGAGGTCTTGGAAATGCCCGGAGACGGCATCTAGTGTGGAAGCTGAGGGGAAAACGTGTCCGCAGTCGGGAATAGGACATGTTCTTTTTCTCCTAGCAATTGCTCGCTGACGATCCGTGATGCGGTCGGTCAAGGGAATGACCTCTGACGGTTTTGTACACATAATTCAATAAATGTAGTGACTGGCAGTCGGTACTGACGTGTAGAGCTTGTAGAGAGAAGGGGGAAAAACTATAGAAGTCGGCCGATTCCCCTCTGCTTTAAGGTAGCTAGATTGACACAAGTCTGCCGAGTTGGCGATTGATCCAAAATGGTAGGCGTGGTTCGCCTGGAAGATGCGTGCCTAGAGGTACCTCAGGTACGTACCTTCAAGGTACGTATCTTTGGTTGCCTCGCCTGCGGCGCAGAGCCGCAGGCGAACCATGCGAACTCTTTTTCCCAAAAGCTTTCAGGGACAGCGTCGCTCCCCCTCAAGCTTTGCACCTCAAGGAAATCTCATACCCTGCTCCCTCATCCTCGAACTCCCAACTCTAAACAAAAAAAACAAAGCCTCGTTTGGCAGCAATGCGGTCCTGAGCCCAGGTCGACATGACGATTCTTTCGGTTCCATTCAAGTTTCTTTCTTGGGCGGAGAAAGGGGCCTGACTGATTGCGTCCGGACCGTCGTGCCCGCACTGCGAATGAAGTCATTCGTGTTGGCGGTGACGGTGCTTCCGCCACGTGCAGTTTTTGCCCAACGACGGACGGAAACCACCACTTGGTGATGGCAATGGCATGCACACATGACATCCGTCACCTGGTCCTCATAATCCAGCCATGTATGGATATATCACTTGATCTCCGAGATGACGGCGCATGTCATCCATCGTCTTACTGTCCGTCACACTACCAGCGTACGACAGTTGTCCCTTCGCAGTCCTATGAGGTCGAATTCGATGACCCGACAACTCCAAAGGTCCGCCGCCCGGCCGTTCCGCTCTGAGGGCTCAAGAAGTCAGCTCGTATGCCGTTCGCGCCACCGGGCAAGCTGAACGGGAAAGGCGAAGCTGACACCATGGAAGAAACAAATACGACTTCTGGAAAGGGATTATTTCCTGGTCAGAGCGATCGATCGACTCTTTTTTTCCCTTTTCTTCACTTCCCCTTCTTGCTGAATACTATGTCTGAACGGCAAGTCCGGTTCGATTGGCATTGGACCCGGATTTTATGCCGGTATTAGTGCCAGCCGCCATACATGCTCAGCCACACACACTATCGGCGACGCCGGCATTCTCCGTCAAAAAGCACAACGACCCAAACCCCCGGGCCAATGGATCGCTTTCGCCACAGTTAAGCGTATTTTTGATTTTTTTTTCTTTCTCCTAACGGCATCATCAAATGAACCAACTCACCATGCAACGACGATGAGTCAGGAGGCAAAGTTGCCAATGCACCAAGAGCAGATCGTCGTATATTATTTGATTTAGGCAAGTCCAACCGTCCAGTGGCTCCGCGACCGCGACGAGCTGAAAGCTGAAAAAGAGTTCTTAGGCGGCTAGCAGCGGCAAAAGCCAGCTAGCTTGCCTTGCAAGATCTCGAAAGACATTGGACGTTCGTAATTTTCGCCTCTCCCGTATTGAGGGAAGAAGAGACGACCACTGCACCGCCGACTCGAACTTTGGTCTTTGCCTTCATTCGTTCCCTGCCACTGCCAGAGATGATCACTCTCTGACCAACTCGGCAAATCATTCAGGCGTCTGCCATCAGCTGTCTTGGTGATTCGGCCCGTTTAGATGGCCCATCAGCTGTGCGTCATCAGCTCGTGTCATTCGGATGCCTCTCAGATAAAGTCTCCGAGAGGAGATGATACTACCGAAAACTCGGGGCCTCGTCTGGTTCAGAAGGCGGATCTCCGCGGCTCCTGACTTGTATTTCGTATTTGAGGCTCTTGAGGTTCAGGGGTTAACATCCACACATCAACATCTCAGCTGGGTCACCGCTAGGCAACTGGACAGCAAGTGGGTAACGGTCAGCCGTGTTCGGGGATTCATATCTGAGAAGGGACAGTTACGGGAAGGTCGGATGCATCTGTTGGTGGCGGAAAAGATGAGCCTCCTGAGGCAGTCTTACATCTCACCAGGTCATCAACGACGTTACAAGCGACGACACCCTATTTTGCGCCTCGGCGAGTGTAGAAATGTTCAACCCTCGTGAATTTCGCCCGGCTCCAGGCAGAATAGCACTCGTCATCGAATGGGTGGACCTGAAGGCCTCAAATCCTCTTGTGGAATTGTGGAGGCGGAAAGTTCACCACGGCTTCTGCCTGGGGACTTGCGTCGACCAGAGGCAGCGCATTGCGATTTCCTTCTTTCTGTGGTGTATGGTTCTGGTTTCAGTTGCTTGCTCGACGTTCCAGCACGATCGGGAGGGGTTTTTCGAGTACTTTTGATACTTTGAAAAAGAAAAATCACGCCAGAGATTTGCTGTTCGTCATCATTCGAAACCGTACACCTACTTTGCCCGTTTTTAGTTAGGCATATCAGCATCCTCGCACTGATATAGATTGTTAATAAAACCCTGGCCCACGTACTGAATCCATACAATCCGACTGGCACATGGAGTCGCGAAGTGATTTTGGCGGTTTCCTGAGCTGCACCGTTGGCAACGCATCACTAATGCATTGGGCCTCAGTCCTGAAATCCAAACGATTACTGATGCCTGGTTTTGCATATTCGCCAAGCATATGCTACACGTGTAATATCGTTCGGAATGAACGCCAGTCTAGTATGACTCAGGTTCAATTCTCGGGACAACCACGGGAGTGATGAGCGTGTCCGATTGCACTTGGTCGATGCTGTCGTCACTTTCCAGAACCATGTCTACTACACAATGGCTGCTCTATGGTTATGGCATTTTCGGTCATTTGATTCTAGAACATGGGCGATTTTCTACTAAGACACGTGGCCAAGGCGGTTCTTCTTTTCTTGATAGGGCCTTACAGTTACATAACAATACATAAGCTCGGCAGGGCAACACGGTGTAGGTATCATGCCAGCTAACAATGGGTTTGATGGCAGTTCTGGAGCCCACTACTCTACAGGCCTGACTTGCATGGAAGCAAAGCAAATGGCGGAACTGGTGAGAAAGTTGTTGTGAGTCTGTCGGTATGTATCGAAGAACAAACAGATCTACACCCCTAGAAAAGAGAATGGCACGAATAAGAAAGAGCAAGCAGACATTTTCCGAATTCCAAATAATACAAGCTATTTTTCTCATAGTCAATGTCTGTCAATTTGCATTCGTCGAATTCGTCGAAGGATATGGAGGTAGGTTGAATGCGTTCCCGCCGTAGAGGAGTAGGCACGTGCCGATAATGAAAAGGAAGCCAATATCCCATACAGTCAGTACCTTCCTCACTCGTCTTCGGTGAGGTCGGTGATCGGAAAAAGAAAAAGTGGATACCTTGCGTGTATGCCTTAGGTACGTATTGTGCATATCTGCGGACCCATATGTTTCCCCACGTGTCTCACCTGCCAACTTTGCTTTGAATCAACAGTCGACATTGGCTCAAGTTCCAACCATCATCAATCATACCACTCGTTCAGCATCCGGTTTGCCTCTCAAAGCATGGTCAGAATTTTCATGTTAGATGACGGAACCACTCATTCCTTATCTTTATGGGCCAACATTCATTCTCCCTTCGTGTCTGCCTATCCCGCCTCACCTAGGCTACCGATGAAGAATTCAGGACCATGTCAGTGGCACCACGGGTATCGAGAATATCTAGCCTGAACTGTTTGCCTTTTTTTTATTTTTTATTTTTTTATTTTTATCTATCGTTCTTCTTCATCTCCGGTGTCACCTTACGCACGTCTCACCACAATCACCCGGTTTCTGGATCCAGGCTACGACGCGCAACCTGTGGAAGCCTCGCGCTCGTCACGCAGCAATCTCCCGACCGTGGCCAACGACCGGCTTTTTCCCAGGAGGCAACAAGAGGCAACCCCACGGCACGTTCCCCGAGACGACGCCTCTTCGTGTTGGATCACGGCCTTGGGAGATGCGCAGCCACCCGTCACATTAGGACCGTTGGCTCGTGATCGTCGGTGAGCCTATCCCGAGACCGGAAGCCAGTTTCTCTAAAGCAACACGCGCGCGGCGGGCAGATGCTCATTTCGGCTAGAAAAAGGCAGCAATACGCCCGCCACGCGCTTTGTCAAGAGAATCCCGTACTATGTAGCCAGGCCCTGGTGTAATCACCGGGGCCGGGACGGCGGCACGTTGTAGCCGAGCGCTAGCAAACGACGAACCCCCCCGACAAGGCGCCACGCGACTAGCCAGTGTAGCCTGCGCAAGTGCGACTATTTTCACTATTTCCATCAAGTCTTGCGCGTGCGCCCCCCCCCCCCCCCCCCCCCCCCCCCCCCCCCTAACAGACATCACCAACGCCCTCGCCGGATGGCCATCGATTGACAAGTGTCTTTTCGTATTTCCGCCTGATGATGCAGCCTCCCCGGCAGCCTGCCGTCTAGGGGGCACCACCAACACCGACACGGGGATAGCTGCTTCCTGTCGTATGGGCGAGGCGTCACCGGCCTTTTCAAAATTGATTGTCTTGCCTTTGCCTTACAAGGCCACCAACAACTCGGCCTGGATCTGGAAATCCCTTCCTGCTTCGGGGCCATCTTCCTCCCTTCCATTGAAGTTTCAATTGGATATCAATGGGAGATTGCCCAGCCAAGGCTATTGTGTTTGGCTGCCTCAAACATTCAGCAGGGGAAGAGGGGGGCATCGTGCACCGTTGCTTGGTCTATCAAAAAGGGAGGGCGTCGGCCGCTCTTCTTCCCGGTCTTGGTTATGCGACCAAAAGAAAAACAAGGCTTCGGCGCCCGTACTTGCGGCAGTCTTGTTTGCGAGTTGTCCTTTTGCGGCTCGGCAGCCGTGGTAAATGCAATCGACCAGCGGCCGTTGGCCCGCCTTGTTTATTTTCAAAAACATCATCCCCCTTTATTGGCTCCCACTCGCTTGAAGTGTCCTCCTGTCGCACCAACGACGCTCCGGTTGAGGTCACTATTGAGTTGCCTTTTTTGCAATATTGGCACATTGGACTCCCTTTCCGCACGAGTAAGCACGGCGTGTACCGTAGGCCGATGCTTTATGCATGCCAGGGGGTTTCATTGCTTTCTTTTCTCGCCTCCAACGCCCCTTGCATTAATTATCACAGATATTCACCTCTATAGGCCCAAGTCGTCAAGGTAATGCTATGATTTGCAGGCATCAAGGGACGCCGCAGACTTCAGTCCAGCCGCCTCGTATTTGTCAGACCCCTGAATAAGGCAGCAGCTCGCATCCTCCCCCCGCCCCCCTTCCCCTTTATTGTGTTTGATACACACTTTTTTATACTGGGGGCTTCATAAACGCGGTGACTAACGAGGAAACGGCCGGCTGGTGGCAGGAGAATGACCAAGCCCGACAACGTCGATCGGGTGGATCACACAGGACGGCCCGAGAAGACGGGGAGGGGTGGGGGTGCCGATGATGCCGAGGGGGCTTGCGGCATGCTCGGTCCGTCATTGCCAGCAGAACCGGACGAGCCGGGACAGCCATCGGCGATCCCTGGACGTGGTTTCTCATTTTCGGGTCGTCGCGTTTGTCACGCCCGTTTCCTCCGAGCGAAACTCCCTAAGTGGGTAGGTAGTCCACACCGGCTTTCCCACTTTTGGTCTGGCTTCGGTCGCACAAAAAAGCCTGACCGATGTTTCACAACTTTCTGAGACGACATTCGAGCCTGCCCCGGAACTGAGGCGCGTACGTCCCCCGGTCTTGGGCAACATCGAGCCCAGGTTTCGCACATCAAACGCGGTTAAAGAGCAATGCCGCCCGACAAGCTTTTCGTCTCTCCCAAGCTCGGGACTTTGGTCACAAGGTGACGGTTACGGGTCACATCGTCCCGGCGCGCCACGCGAGGAAGAGTCGACTGCAGAGATCGCCTCGTCCTGCACCGCCGTCCAGCCTCAGATACAGCCCGGCGGCGTCATATCGTCACATTGCTGCGACCCGAGAGGATGCGATGGCTGCCTTGACGCATGGCGTGCTCCACTTACGCCCTGTGGACTTATATTCTTGGGCGTCAACGTCCCTTCATTGGGGGTCCAGAGCTGGGCTACATTCATTAATAGTGGGCTCTGTTTCGATGCAGTCTCTCCATTCGCAGTCGTGGCATCCCGCCATTCGGGGCCTCGCAGGCGAGGGATCGAAACGGAGCACCGTCGTGGCCCGTATCGGAGACATATCCAGGCATCTCAAATGCGGAAAAACAGGGCTGTCAAAATCTTCAATTTCATGGCTGTAGGAGCTAGCCAGCCTCCTGGTTGGGTTGCTGGGCTCTTGTGATCTCTTAGCTCGAGACGAGCGGCCGGCCTACTGACGCGTCTTTGTTAGGATGCATCTGCGGATGTGCACGTCTATTACCCGCGTCGCAAGGCCTGCTTTCCGGCGCCCCGCGCGTCTATCATTTTTGACCAAAACCATCCATGCTGATGGCCGGCCAGAGCCAATGGCATGTATGGCTCACCCGGTGTCCCATTCGACTTGGTTTCTTGGAGTGCTCATGCGAAGCCATGGCCGGCCAGGGGGAGGAAGGCACTAGGGGTCTGCCGAATGAAACGAAGGAGCATTAGCCGCATATCCCCGTTCTCATTGGCCGTACCCGTTTCCCCAGCAGGCCGATTGCTAGAGGCCAGCTCGGGCGGCCGATCTCGCATTTGAACGAGGCCGCGGGAAACTATTCTCAGGCGCGTCACAGGGAAGTGATCTTTAGCGGGTAGTCTATCCGTAGTCCGTAAGGCTCATCCAAGGCCCCAGGATAGTCCTTGTCCATCCCCGCTTCCCAGGGCAGATCTGCCGTCTGGCCCGCGAAATGAATACACGATGGCAGGCGGCCTCGACACCGACGACGACGATCGACGAACAAGGCAACGCCTAAGATTCCACGCCTCGCACCATCTACATATCCTTCCAGCGCCCCACGATGAGACAGCGAGAAGCAACACCCCCAACAAAAGGTGAGGCACCGATGGGTAAGGATGCCTACGAAGGAGTCGCAGGTCTCGGATCAGTAATATTGAGACGGTGAGCGTCACGGCGGGGAACTCTTTTTTTGCGGAACACGCTCCATCCAGGCAACAGCTTCCTCTTGCGGGTCCTTTTCTGCAGGTCCTACGGGTTCGTCTCGAATCCTCTTCTGTCTCTACGCGCTCCTGGTTCAGCAGAGAAGAAGAAGAAGACGAAGAAGAAAAGCGGCCATTATCTATTCCAGATTTCTACGTATCATTCTGTTTCAGCCTCATCGGTTCCCCCCCACTGTGAAATATAACAAGTAAAATGCCGGTCGTGATCGATATCGGATCAGATCCGTCGTACAGAGGAGGTCCGACGTTGCTCGAAGAAAGCGCGCATTCTTACTCGACGTTACGGCAAAAGCGCTGAGACATGCATCGGTGACACGGCTACGGCCACGGCATGAACTTGAGGGGTCCCTTGTCATCCCCCACATAGGCAGCAGAGGCGTACAAATCTCATGAATCTGCCGCCTTTGCGAAACTCAAAACGCCACATGGGGGGGCTTGTTTTGTTGACCAGGACAACGGAGATGAACACGCTATGGCAGGTGACCTTGTCGGTGTCGTACACGCACTCGGTCCCAGCCTCCCCGAGTGCGCCGTCAGACGTAAGGCGTTGATCGAGGTCAACGATCAGCCGTTGTCGGGGCTGGAGTTCCACGAGAAACTTTTGTTCTTTTCTTTTGTGCTAACCGTAAGGCATATGTTGCTGCTTCATGATTCCAAACAGCCAAGAGGAGATGGATCCCCAAGCGTCGTTGCCTTGTGGATGTAACCCAAGGACGGAAGCCCAAAGTCTCGGACTCCCGGGGTCCCATTACCAGGGCGGCGCAAGGTTCTCGGCACCTGCGCTCGGAAGCTGGGGGAGGGGCTATTGTGTATATGTCGAGTCTATCTTACTTTACCGAGTTATCGGTGAACGTCCTCTTCAGAGGAGGGCAGGGCGTTCGAGGAAAGAGACGCGCTGTGCAGGAAGGAAAAGAAAGGAAAATAACCTCGCGTCTTTGATGGGGGGGCGGTGAGGAACTTGACCGACTTCAAGCCCCGGGGCGCCGGTGCGGGCGTTAGGCTACGGGGAACCGTTTATTCTTGGATTCTGCATATCTGATGTTTGCTAGACCGCAGACGGCTTAAACTTCCTGCAGCAGCAGCAACAGTTTTCCAGCCCTCTTCATCGAAAAAAAAAAAAATTGGAAAGAGGAAGAGGAAGAGGGGGGGGGAAACGGAACAAACAAACGAGCGGTGTAAGCAAACATTGACCAGGGCAGACCCGACAATCTCTACCTTCCCTCTCTTACCCCTCTAGTTCCTCGAGATGAATACAATCATCTTTCCGTGTCTTATTGTTGCGCCCTCTTTTAGAATTGAAATAAATAAAAAAAATACAATCCTTTGCCGGCGTCGGGGTCTCTCCTTTGGGAAAGCCCATGCGTCCGCGGCACCGACATCACAGAATGCATGCCAGACAATGCAAGCCCCCCCCCACCGTCCGCCCTTTTCGGCTCAAAACAATGAGATAAAGCGGCTTGTCACCGCCGGTTTTCGGCCTGATGCTCCCGCCCCGCCCACGTGTAGGTATATGCTTTGCCCGGCCGTGGAGGACAGGGCTGGCCATAGTACGCGTGACAGCGGTACACACAAGGACCGTACAGTTGGTCCTGGTCTAGTGGATAGCCGCAGTAAGGCATCCGCTGAGCTGCAGTATTAAAGACATTGTCGATGGAGAAGGGGGGGGGGGGGGGGGTGCTCTACGGGTCACAAGAGTGGGAATCAGAGAAAAGTGCATCCAGGCGCCTGCTTTCCGCCTCGACTAGGTCCCAAAGAAGGCCGTCCAGCCGCGGAAGCTCGCAGTCAGCAGGGCGTTTTCGTTTTTACCGATTTCCAAACGAGGCCTTTGCCCGGGCAGAGTTTTTCTACAACGTTTGTTTGTTTGTGGGAAACCTTGACATCGGCCAGGGCCTCGTTGTTGAACGAGGGGAGGGGGGGGGGGGGGGGGGGGGGGTTGCCTTGCCACGAAAAGGCTACACCGCAAAGCCTTGCCTTTCGCTCGATATGTTGTCATCAGTTGCATCACTACGGGTACTGACAACGACAACAACAACAAAAACAGCAACAAGACCCCGAAAGTGTAGGGGGGCCGGGATGTGGAGTGTAGGACGCCTTCTTCGGCGGCCGGACACCACATCGTTAAGGCTACTGACACATGTGACATCCCTGCTGCTCGACGTGGCTGCACCAACCGTCTGATGTGGGTTACCGCCCTACGTAGTGCCGGGGTCGTCGTGGCGTGTTGGTCTGATGTCTTGTGGTGTGAAAGGGTTAACCGGATGGCAACAGAGTTCGGCCGGGCGACGGCCCGGTGTTTGGCAGTTCAGGAGGGGGATCTAATCTGATCGCGGCTCTTCTCCGTCTCCGCTGTGAACGAGTCCATTATCTGTCCCAAGAAGGCAATCGTCATCATGTAAACACGTCTGAATACCGCTATCTCTCTCTCTCTCTCTCTCTCTCTCTCTCTCTCTCTCTCCGCATGAAGGGCTGTGACGATGGGAACTTTCTCGGTGAGAGGCCTCGAGTCAACGACATATCTGTCAGGCCTGGAACTCAGACACCGGCAGCATGTTTACAGGAACGGTTGGGTCGTGGTTTGGAACAACCGCTAGTCACTTGCAAATTGCTGGGTGGTCCGTCCAGCCATGAAGACGTAAAGAGACTAGGCGTTCATTGTGCTCCTACATTCTTCAGACTTGGGACCGGAAAGCTGGGGTGTCACTCGAAAGCCTCTCAATTGTGTGCCGTTGTGGTTGAAGATAATATCAACAGAGCCCATTCGGTTAAATCGGCTCGCCATGAAGACCGACGCTCCCTCTCTTTACCCTCGTGTAGTTCCACTCCACTCGCCCTCCGTCATCCTCCTCCCAACCCGTCGCGACCGAGTCTACACGCCGCTGTCGATCCTTGGCAGCACGAATTCAAAGCTTCACCAAGTTGCTGAATCGAAGGAAAATCCGGCCACCCGTCTTAACCGTACTCCTCCTCACAACCCACATGACCCATCCCCGAATCCTGGCCTCTCGGCCCGTTTCTCCAATGTGACCACTAGAATCCTCACCGTCGCTGATGCCCAGGCCACGCGCAGGTCTCGGTATAGGTGGTCTCTCGAACGTCCGGGTCGCCATAGCGGGCAAACACCGCACTCCTGCAAACATTAGTAGCCCCCCTCCCCCGCTCCACTCGCGTGAGATGTCTGTAACTACCCCAAAGGCATTGGTCTTCGAGACCGTGGCAAAGTTAAGCTCCTTGAACTGTATCGTCAAGTTCGAACTCGACAGGACGAAAGACACTCCTCCTTATTGGCGGTGCCACGACGAGGGCGGTGCGGTGTTTGATGTGTCGAGGAACGCGGCCCTGGTCGCCAGTCCACATGATTCTACGATCAATGCCAACCTGGCGGACAAGATCAAGCTAGAGACAGTGCAGGGTCGATATCGACCATGTCACAACGCACGCAGAGGGACAGTAACGTCCCGTTCGGTGGCAGCAGCCACGGGCCTGTCTCGTCCATTATTGTCCAAAACACCAACACGAGGCGCGGAACAAGGTTCCCCGTCAGAGACGTTGCATGAACTCGAATTCAATTACTTCATTTCTATCATATGCTCTGCTTTTCTACGCCCAACGCATGTTTGTCTGCTTCTTGCGCACCTGCAGTCGTCGTTAGTAGGAGGTCGGCCCTCTTCAGGCGGAAGAGGTACTTACAATGGGACCCAGCACCGCAACACCGGCGGTGAGTGCGAGGACGGTCGAGATGAGGCTGATCTTGTTGAAGCCTTTGCCGAGGATGTCGAAGGTGAAGCTGGGGGCGACGCGGCTGCCAAACACATCGACACCGTACGCCAAGACCAAACTGGTGCTCTCCACGACGGTGGGCGAGGTGATGATCTTCTTGACACCGATGACGTCGCGCTGGTGGGTGATGACCTGTCTAGGGTCGATCTCCAGGACCGGGTGGTACCTGACCAGGCCCTCGGCTTCCATCTCGGCGGGTGTCGGGTCACGCCCCACGGGCCGGCGCGGCTCGAGCAGCTGGCGCGGAAGCCCGGCAATGGCGTGGGACTGGGGCAGATAGCCGAGGACGTGACGGCTGGTGATGCCCTGGCGCGTCTGGGTGACGGCCAGGGCAGCAATGGGAGCAGAGAGGATCCAAGCTTGGCTGATCACCGACGGGAGTGGGGGGCCGGTCGGAGTATCAACGGGCTCGGTTGACGAGAAGTTTGCAGCATCCCCCAGCGGGCCTCGGTCGTCGGGGTATTCGCTCTCGTACAGGTCGGAAACGACGATTTGGTAACCCTTGAGGGTTTGGCCGGAAAGAGGCTGACCCGCATCGTCCTTGAGGGCGTACTCGCCAAAGAATGTGCACGCGAACCAGTTCTCAGCCAGTGTGCACTCAACGTCCTTGGTGCCATCAACCCCCTCGTGAGTGGCGGTGTGAAGAAGCAGACCCGAGACCGAGTCAACGAGGTAGACGTTGAGGGTCGTCTTGGCGGCATTGTACGCAGAGACGACGATGGTGTTGGGGTTCAGGTACTTGTACTTGACCCTCCTGTCACCGAGAACGCGGCCGATGGACGCAATCGGGTCGTGGGCGGGCCGTGTTGCGACGTTGACGATTTCGTATCCAGTAGGGGGAGAAAACTCCCAAGCGACCTGTTCCTTCCCGGTGCCATCCTCGATGATGTAGGTCAGGCCCTTGAGTTCGCCCTTCAGGCCGCGAACGACAACGGTCTGCGTCGGCGCCCATTCAGCAGGAACATCGCCGATGGCGCCGCCGTACCCGACAGGGGCAAGCCACTGGCCGGATGCGCTGTCGACGACGACGGCAGATTGTGTTTGGACCCAGGAGCCTTGGGGCATGGAATCGACCAGCTTTCCGGTGTCGGTTTTGGCAACGACATACTCTCCGAAGTAGCCTCGCACTGTGACTTGGGTCTTTGCATCCTCGACAAAGATGCCCTGAACATCCCATGCATCCCATGAGGGGATCTGAGCGGCGTGAAGCTTCCAGATGACCTTTCCATGCTTGCCAATGTCAAGGCCAAAGAGCTTGCCACGCCGGGTGACCAGAACGGCAATCTTGTTGAAGCCAAAGGCATCGCGGGCGAGACCTTCCGTCTTGGAAGAGAGTTCGGCTCCCGTGATGCTGCTGACCAGACGTTGGGGGATCGAGGCGAGGTAGTCGGGCAGGTAAGCGAGGTCGTCAAAGTGACGCTTGAGACGGTGAATGTAGGCGGACACGACGTTGTCGTGGGCCTCGGCCTCGAGGGTCTTGGCCAGATCCTCGCTCTCGGGGATCTCGGCGAAGGCAGCGGCAACACCGCCGGTGAGGCCCTCGGGACGGATCCAGGCCTGCTCTCCGTTGCGGACAAGGACCCAGTCGTCCAAGGTGGTGACTGCGGCACAGCGAACGGCGAAATTGTCGGCGGCCTTCTTGATGACCTCGGAAACGGCGTGGATGGCGGTGACGCTCTCTGAGCCTTCCTTGAAGGCCCACTTTCCGAGGACAGCGTGGGAGCTCGAAGCTGTCAGAACGACTTCCTCCTGGGTGATGCGAGTGAACCAAACGTTGGCGCCATCCGAGCTAGTCGAGAACGCGCCCGGACCCGGAAGCACGGGCAGCTCATGGTGCTTGGTGACTGCGTTGTTCTTGATGTTGACGTGGTACACTTCGCCCTTGTGGCTGTCGGCGGATCTGCTATGGACAAGAAAGTGCGGCTCGGCGTTGAGGTGGTGCGGGGCATGGATGGCGACGTCCAGCGTCTGGGGAAACGGCAGAGCGAATTCCTGCTTCGACTTTGTGCCCAAAACGTTGACCTTGAGCTTCGTGTGGTCGCTGTCGAGCCAGGCGACAATGGGGGATGCTGAGTTGGCGCCCACAAACATGACGTCCTTCTTGTCTGCTACGTCGCCCTTGCTGCCGAGGTTGATGTCGTCGACACGCTTGCCAGTGAGAGTGTCGTGGACAGACACGCGCACACCCCACATGCCTTGGGCACCGTAGAGGCTGACCACGAAGATCTTCTCGATGTTGTTCGAAACCTGGAGCGGGGTGGTGTTGCTCGGGTCCTTGAACTCCCAAACCACGCTGCCGTCGCCCCCGTTAATCCTTCTCAGGACAGTAGTGCCGTCGGCGTCCTCAAAGAGCGCCAGGACATCCTTGCGTCCGTTCTCCGTCAGCTCCATCACCTCGAGATCCCGGATCTCACCCTCAAAGTCTATCCACCAAGCGTTCCTTCCCGACAAGGCGTTCCAGGCATGCACCGAGTTGCCGTACGCTGATACAACCCAGTCCTCGCCCTCGGCCGCCCGCAAGTGTCCGCCGCCATACGTGATATCTCCCGTCAGGAATTGGCGCCAAACGACAGCGCCATTGCTAGGGTTGACAGCACCGAGCACGCCGACATCGCTGAGGGTATAGAGCAGAGAGGCCTTGTCGTCGCGCCGGGGCTTGTGGAACAGAGTGGTTTCGACCTGGGGGACGCCGAGGAGTTCGTGGTGGTAATCGATATCGCCAACCTCATCGACGAAGACGGCGCCGACGAGCGATGAAGCTGCAATGAGCAGCGTCGTAAGGCGCATTGTGACTTGGGGGGTTGGGGTTCTGAGCTTGTCGTGGAGATGGACAGCTCCGAAAGTGTGTGAAGGAAGCTCGCACGTCACTCTGAAGGTGGCAGCGCAAAGGGTGCGTTGCGTTGCGTTGCGTTGCGTTGTGTTAGCTGTACAGAGCAGACAGAGCACGCAGGGTACGTACCTCGGTGGGTAGGTTCCCCGTTGGAGGCGTGTGGCTGATTGGATGTGTGGGGGGGAAAGGGAAAGGGAGGTCTGTGCCGGCGCGCGCGCGACATTAACAGCCGAAAGCTTTCTGAAGATTGCAAAGGCCCTCCCGCCGTGCGACTTTCCACCTCCGCGGCCGACGTCGACTCTACTCCCTGGAAGCCCGACCGCCCTCTCGGTCTCTAGAGCTCTCAAAATGGTAAGTACATGGTGGACTCGTTTCCAGGGTGCCAAATCAGCTAACATGTGCAGGCGCGAAATTCGGAAAAGGCGCAGAGCATGCTCTTTCGCTTCCGCGAAGCACAAGCAGCAGACCTGGGCATCATCGACATCGGCCGGACAAGGCGACCGAGAGTCATCACCGAAGTCGACTCGATACCCTCTTGCGAAAAATGGCGTGGCCAGGTGCTGAAGGAGATCTCGCGCAAGGTCTCCAAAATCCAAGACACGGCACTGAGCGACTATCAGATCCGCGACCTCAACGACGAGATCAACAAGCTCATGCGGGAGAAGTACATGTGGGAGGTGCAAATACGAAACCTCGGCGGTCCGAACTACATGCGCGGGGGCGGCAAGATTTACGACGAGCAAGGCCGAGAGATACCGGGAGGCGGCAAGGGGTACCGCTACTTTGGACGAGCGAGAGACCTCCCCGGCGTCAAAGAGCTATTCGAAGCGGCCAAGGCCAAGGCGACGGACGAGAAGCCCCTGGAAACGAGAGACGACTTGCGGAAACAGGTCGACGCCGCCTACTACGGCTACGCACCAGACGAGGAGGATCAGGAACTGCTCGCGTACGAGCTAGCCAAGGAAGAGGAAGCGTTCGAGCACATGGCCAAGACAGGCAAGCAGCAGCCGCCGCCCGACTGGGAGCCATTGCCGGGCGACACGGGGGATGGAAAGGGCTGGGAGTTGCCGACGCTGGAAGAGGTGCAGGAGGAGCTGATCAACAGGCGGCGGCAGAAGCTGCTGGACCAATTATAGCAGCCAAGTCGTACGCTGGCTTTCCGCGTACGATAATCACTGCCTCAATATTTTCCGGAGGGAAAATGCTCGCTTTTGGAACGCTGCACGGCTGCTGTATCATATTTCAACGTTGGGAGTTCAGTCATGGCCCTGTGATGACGGCCGGCGTTCTAGGATGGCTTACGGTTAATCGAATACCAAAAATGATATTTGTCGCCAACTTGGAGCGGAATCATACCATACGCATCAAATTGGTCTAATTACTGCTTGTCCCGAACATGGACGGTAGCGGAGCTGCTTCACACTGTTTGATGATATTCGGGCCTCAGATGGATGAGTTGGGCCTGGTGGGCTCGGTGAGCGGGCCGATAAGATAAGGCGCCACGTGACCGTCGCGAACTTGAATTCGAGCTTCGAAGCTCGACTTTTTGATGACACGACCAGTGACATCCCAGCCCAATTCCGCCACCACCACCGCCAAAATGTCAATGTTCCGCGCCAAGAAGCTCGATCTGGGCTGTTTCATCAACATCCGGACGATTCGTGACCACACGAAGCGTCAGGTCTTCATGGAGCACGAACCCGAAAGGTGAGCCAGCGCAGACAGAAACCACCCACGCCGTGAGACGCTGCGCAGACCAAAAGACTGACAAAGGCAACCCACCCCACGACAGACAGGCTCTCCGCTACATCATTCGGAACACGACGCTCCCTCCGCGTGTGCGCGCCGAGGCGCAGCTCCAGCTGGGCCAGATGCACTGCTACACCCGGCCGACGCAGATCCGCAACCGCTGCATCTTGGGCGGCAAGTCCAGGGGTGTTCTCCGCGAATTCAAGATGTCGAGGGTATGTCAACGAGGCATTCCCGTCGGGGGCTCCAATTCCGTGTTCTAACATTCGGTCCTAGTTCAACTTCCGTATGCAAGCGTACGAGGGCAACCTGCCCGGTGTCAAGAAGGCCAGTTGGTAAAGAGGTGCGTGGGAGGGAGGACGATACAGAGCAGTACGGCGTGGGAGTGTCACTGTACAATACAAAGTGTTTGGCACGCTCTTCCGGAGGGCGGGAGACGTCTGCGTGCTCAGGCGCTCATAGACGGATTGGGTTTAGGAGTTTGGTCGCATGCGAGCCACCATCAAGATTTGTACAAATATATAACACCAAGAAGAGAATGTACAACATCTCCAATCAGCTGTAAGTTGGGTTGGAAGAGGCCCCAGTGTTCGATACAAGGCAGAAAGAGACGGGACGACCATGCGTTCTTGCCCTCTTTGTCTTGTGATTCATATCATGTCTTCTTCCGTCTCGTTGTGCGCCTCACTTTCATTCGCTCATACCCGTTTGCCTATGCCTTGATCGAGTTCTTTCTGAAGAAAGCAGGGGCACATTTCTTCTCATCTACCTTCAACCTCCTACCTCCGTCAACACCACCATCTCATTCGCAAGCCACTATGTTCCGCCGTCGCTGGTCTGGTCTCCCCGAGGACCCTATGTTCCCATCCAACCTCAAGGACCTCGGGCAAGTCTTCCCTCTCGTCTCGTCCAGAGTTGGGAAAACTAACACTCGCAGCTACTTCGTCAACGACCAAGACGAGATTCGCAACATCGAGAACCCCAATTACTACTTCAAGTACTACCTCACCAAGAATGGCCGGGTCAACGATCGCCAGCGCTTCCACTTCAACGGTAGGAACCAATCAGTTGTCTCCGTTTGTTCGTCCTTGGTCGCTGACTCCCAATAGAAGCTATTCGCGATATCGTCCACGACCGACTCGAAAAGGAAGGCATGAAAAAGGTTCTTCTTCCCATTGGCGCCCAGCCGACATCGCCCCATGTGCCAATTTTCACCAGTGCGGACTTGTCCACGGCGTCGCGGGTCATCATCGTCTTCGGCGAGCCTAGCCAAGACCTCGGTATCTTGGCCCTCCGGGTCGCCAACGGCCCTGGCGGCATCAACAAGGGCTCCATGGTCTCGGTCGTCCAGGAGATCGCCCGCCAGACGTCGTCCGCCTCTGCTCCGTCCCCGCCCGGCATCATTCTAGCCAACACGGGCGAGCTCTGGTGGTGGCCGGAGGGAAAGAAGGCCCTGAGCCCTACTTCCGCCCATGCCGTGCCGCAAAAGAGCATGGTTCATCACGGCCGCGCGTTCAACCCGAAGCTTCACTCGATCAGCAAGAACGAGACCCCCGAGGCGCATGTTCGATACGTCCTTGACGAGGCTCTCCCCGCGCTCGTTCCCTCGAGCGCCCGCCTCGACATCGTCGGTATCGGCCTGGGCGCCGACCACGTAACCAGGGCCCTCGACAGCCCGGACACTTGGTCCGTTCTCGGACACCGGATCAACACGTTATCGCTCCTCGGCAGCACGACCGCCATCGACGAGCTCTCCCACGAGCCGCTCAAGGAGTTCCTTCCCCGCCGCGCCCGGGCGTACATCACGGACGAGACACCCGCCCTCACGCCCCTCGCCCAGCCCGGCGGCAACCCCAACACTGCCTCCTTCACCCAGCACGGCTGCACCGTCTTCAGCTCCGGCGAGGAGCACTACGTCGAGCGCATGTTTATCACCAGCCGAGCCCCGATCCTCGACTGGATTCAGGAAGTTGCCCTCGCGGGTCAGGGTTACCGACACCCGGCGGTTGTGGCCGTCGATCCGCGCGTGCCGACCGAGGAGGAGTGGGCCGCCGGTGGCTTCGACGAGACCTGGGAGAGATTGCCCGAGTTCGCGAGGCCGAGCCTCGGATATGCCACGACATACGAGGACCATGAACATTGCACCGTTTTGGAGGGTATTCGGGAGATTGCGAAGAGTCGGGCTACGGATCACAGCGAAGGGGATAACGAGTAGACCCTGGGAAGAGTCGGACACGGGATATTCGCGTGAGTAGCCATCTCGTACGTAGGGGAATGGTCCTGACTGGACATGGTCCGGACAGCCTGGAGAGGGATGCGAGTGTAGTGGCCATTCAAAGAAAGCATTCTCTTCGCCATCGTCCATGTTGTATCTCCGTGCAAGTGGGGAAATTGGCCTCGGGGGTCTGACGAGAGAGTCGGATGCCTCTGTACGACCTTGGCCATACCACGAGTTTGGGCTTCCATATACAAGAACTCGTTGGAACCAGAATACACGCTGACAAACGCATTCGTCTATCCGATGCCATGTCCATAATCAGCAATGCGCAGGGGGTTGGCGGTAGCAACAAAAACAAAATAAACACACACACACACACACACACACACACACACACACAAAAACAGAGAAAGAAAGAAAGAAAGAAAGAAAGTAAAAAAATCCGTACTAGTCGCTGCTTCCTGTCGTCCCCCTGCTGTCTTCAGAACGCCTAGTATCCAAGTCGCCGGGGAATACGGCGTTCCCCTTTTTGCACATGATGCAGGCAGACACTCTTCAATCCGCAGTACTGAGTGGGCTTGTCGCATGTGGACGTGAAGGTATTCATCTGGTATCATTACCCCCACCCCCTGAAATATGAACAGTATTATACAAGTCTTGCCGCTCCTACCGCAACATTGACGCCCGGGAGATACAGCAACTCCATACACATTTTCCCTCTTTTCTTTTCTTTTCCTTTTTACACCTTGAGCAGAGAGGCCAGTCCAGCGGCGGGCGGCTCGACCTGCACCAATAGCTCCCTCGTCCGCCGCACCCTCTCGTTGACGACCTTCTCCTCCGCCGCCCACCTGCCCTCGTCGCCGTCGTCGTCGTCGTCGGCGGCGGCGGTGGTCTTGGCCTCGCTCCAGAAGCCAAAGGCGGATCTGACGGGACCCGCCTTTGCCTTGGCCTTCTTCGCCTCCTTCTCCGCCTCCTCCTCCCGGGCCAGCCTCGCGACCATGGTCGACCAGTTCTGAAGCCCCGTGCTGAGGCACTCGCGGCACGTGCGCCGGGCCTCGCCGTCGCCGCCCGACGGGCCGATGGCGCGGAGCTGCTCCTCGGCGAGGTCGACGGCGTCGCGCGTCCACACGAGGCCCTCCTCGCGGTTCGGCCTGCGTCCGCCGTCATCGGCGGCGTAGAGGATCTCGCCGATGTACAGGTTGAGCCCGGCTTCCTCGCAGAGCTCGCGGGGGTGCCGCCAGGGGGGGCGGGAGCCGTCGTCGGGCGGCGGCGGGTACGTGGGCGGGCGGGCGAGGTCCCAGACGCGCTGCCAGAGGGTGGCGGGGCGGGCGTCGGAGGGGCGCTCCTGGCCGGCGGCGGGCGTCTGCGGGAGGGCGCGGCGGGCGCGGAGGACGGAGACGAAGATGGGCAGGGCGGCGCCGACGTCTCCGGCGCGGGCCTTGTGCAGGGCGATGGAGGTGAGGACGGTCAGCAGGTTCTCGGACGGCGGCGGCGACGACAGCTTGTCGTTGACGAGGGTGTAGGTGCGGGGGTCGACCCGGGGCGGCGGGCCGGACGGCGCCGTGCCCTCCTCGGTCGCCAGGGACAGCGCCCACTGGTACATCTTCTCGGCGGCGTCGGGCAGGTTCTTGTAGTCGAGGAAGGAGGCGTAGCGCAGGGCGGCGTCCATCTTCTGGCGGTTCGTGAAGCCCCTGGTGGTGAGGATGCGCAGGTAGTGGTTGTCGGCGGGCTCGCAGGCGGGCTCGCAGTCCTCCTCCTTGGGGGCGCTCTGGGCGCCGGCCGGGATGGGTTTCGGGCGCGGGTTCGAAGGGCCGATGACGACCTCGGCCGGGAAGACGAACTTGCTCTTCCTGTCCCTGACCCAGCCGTCGAGCTGCTCCGAGGCCTGGGCCAGGAGCATCAGCACCTCGTAGTAGCCCCGCCTCCAGTTCTCGCTCTTGGCGGACAGGTCCTTGCCGGCGGCGCCGACGCCTTCGATGGACAGCGGCTCGTCCAGGAGCTCGCGGATGCCGGCGCCGTCGCCGGCGGGGTCCTCGAGCCTCTTGAGCATCTCCCGGCACGACACGAGGACCTCGACCCAGTCCACGTCGCGGCTCTGGCTGCCCTTTGCGGCGTGCTTGGCGCCGCGCACGCCGATGCGCGTCAGGAGGGACCACTCGTGGGGCGTCGGGTGCTCCTTCTCCAGGGCCTCCTGGTTCAGCAGGAAGACGATGCCGAGGACGCACAGGGCGCCGCCCCAGATGGAGACGTTGTAGCGGAGGAACAGGCGGCCCTCGTAGCGGAGCCAGCGCTTCTTCTCGGTCGTGAAGTAGCGGACGCGGGGGTGCCGCGGGGAGGCGACGGGGATCGACAGGAAGGGGAGCTGCGGCCGGCCGCGCGAGGCGAGGGGTGTGGTGTTGCTCGTGAAGGGCCGTGTGGTCTGGAGCCGGAAGAGCCTCTGGAGGAGGATCCGGCGGAGGGCTAGGCGCTGGCGCATCGTGGCTGCGAGGGGCGGCCCGGGTGGGGGGGGATTCTCGATTACGTGTTTGGTGTATTCATGTATCTGCGCGGTTTTTTCTCGTAGTTTGTGCACCTTTGGATCTCGAGGTCGCGGGACGCCTTTTGTTGTGCGGATGATGATGCAGTTTGGGTGTGTTCGGTGAGCTCGAAGCTTGAGGACCGGGGGGGTTGGGGGGTGGGAGCTGCTAATTGGGCCACCAAAAGATTTCGGTGCCGCTGTGGGGGGACAGAATTGGCGGCGGTCGGAGCAGTCGGTGGGTGGTTGTTCCGCTTCAAGTCGGGTTCACGGCTGCTGATTGGCCACTCACCTTGTCAACCTTTTATTTTTATTTTATTTTAACTATCTTTTTCTTCTTTACCTTTCCCCCGTTGACCTTTGACCGCCGGCGATGGCGCAACCCCGATTTTGCGACTGAGGCCCGTTTTTTTTATATTGTTTGTGAGAGAGAGTCCCGTGAGTGTTGTATGTATGTGTAAGACTGGCCAAGTTGACGGTTACTCACCATATATATCTCCTGCTCTGATTTGTAGCCTCTTGATTTATCCCCTCTCCACGATGAACAGGCGAGGTTGAATATGTCTTCGTTCTTCTCCAAAGCGGCATCGAGTCCGCATGCACAACTAGCTGCCACGGCGGTATTGTCAGGCGCGACGGTGGCATGTCTCATTTTCGGATACCAAGCATTCGAAAGAAAGGAACGCATCGAGCACTTGAAAAGGTCCATCCCGTCGTCTTCTGTGGAAGCTGCAAATGTGCGTCAAGTCCCCCCCTCCCCCCCTTCGTCCGCGCGCCCAATTCCGACCATGGACTAAACTATTGCAGCTCACCCACTTCGGCGCTGCGTCGCCCCCTATCGACAAGGAGGATGCTCGCAACCAGGCTCTCGCGAGGAGGGCGCAGGCCGGCGACTTTGACGAGGAGCTCATCCTGGAGCAGCTGGCCCGCAACAGGGTGTTCCTGAAGGACGAGGGTCTGCAAAAGCTGCGCAACTCGTTCGTCATCGTCGTCGGCTGCGGCGGCGTCGGCTCACACTGTACCGCCGCTCTTGCCCGCTCCGGCGTCTCCAAGCTGCGCCTCATCGATTTTGACCAGGTCACCCTCAGCTCGCTCAACCGGCACGCCGTGGCCACGCTCGCCGACGTCGGCATCGCCAAGGTCCAGTGTCTCTACCGCCGCCTCATCGCCATCGCCCCCTGGGTCAAGTACGAGCTCAAGAACCAAAAGTTCGAAGGCGCCGTCGCCGAGCAGCTCCTCGCCCCCTGGGGCGGGGACGGGCAGAAGCCCGACTACGTCGTCGATGCCATCGACAACATTGACACCAAGGTTGCCCTGCTCAAGTACTGCCACGACCATAACATGCCCGTCATTTCCAGCATGGGTGCCGGCGCCAAGGGCGACCCGACCCGTGTGAACGTGGGTGATATCGGGGCCAGCACAGACGACGGGCTATCGAGAGCCACCCGCAGGAAGCTGAAGCTGCAGGGCGTCACTGGCGGAATCCCCGTCGTCTACTCTACCGAGGTGGCCGGCGAGGGCAAGGCCGCCCTGCTGCCGCTGTCCGAGGAGGAGTTCAAGAAGGGCACCGTCGGCGATCTCAGCGTCCTGCCCACGTTCCGAGTGCGAATCCTTCCCGTCCTGGGCACCATGCCCGCCGTCTTTGGCTACGTCGCCGCGAACCACGTCATTCTCAGCATCTCCGGTAAGAAAAAAAAGAAAAAACCCCGTAATGGGCGTTGTGACTTTTTTTTCCTTTTCTTTTCACTCTTTTTTCCTGATCAGACTGACCAACAACGCGCCCCCAGGTTACCCCCTCGACTACGTCCCGGCGAAGAACCGCGACAAGCTGTACACGGACATCGTGGCGTTTGTGCAGGGCTCCGAGACGAGGATCGTCCACCACCGGTACGGCATCGAGGAGTCCAAGGGCCTCCGCATCCCCGTCTCGCTCGGCGACGCGGCGTTCCTGACGGAGGAGCTGTGGAAGGGGCGCAGCGCCGTGACGGGCCTCATCAACAGGCTCGTGCTCGTGCGGTGGAGGCGGCCCGAGGGCCCGACGAAGCTGCGGATCGGCGAGGGCGCCGAGGAGCAGAAGTGGTCCAACGTCCGGTTTCGCGACCTGGTCTGCATGACGCGCGACGAGGCCCTCCGCCACGAGAAGGAGTACCTCAAGAAGGACGATGCCAAGCTGGAGGACCTGTACGATGCCGAGGTGATTGCGCGGATCGAGGAGAGGCTGAAGGAGGCGGTCGAGGTGGAGAAGTATAGACTATAGACGATTGCAGATGAGTACATGGAAACAAAAGCTATCCGAGCTGATGGTTATCGTCCATTTGGACATACAAGACGGTCTTTGCAGGGAGTGTGGCTGGTGTGGCGGATGGTGGATGGTGGGTGTGGCGGTGCAGGTCGCTCGCTCGCTCTTCAGAGTGGGGAATGAATGGTACCTGAGTACCTGCTTTACCTACTACGTAGTAGGTACCTAGGTAGCTAGCGACCGTGGGTGCCCAAAGCTCCAGCGTCTGTCTGCGTCGCGTCTGGTCGCGCTTTCTTCCTCCATCACCTCACTGGGATTTTCTGCCAACCGACAAACGTCGAGTTTCCGCGACAACAAAGGTCGTTTCTGATCTGGCAATGTCCGCCTCGTCTGGTTCAGCTCACGGCATCCATGCGGAAGGGAGACTGTGGCTTTGTATTCCCAAACGCACTACCACGAGTCGTGGCTAGAGGTGAGCCGGCCGGAGTCGCTGGATGAGGACCATATTGCTGACGATATTGCAAGGCATATTGACAGGAATAGTCTTCGTACTCGGTCCTTTTATTCAGGGATCGTGCCGAGGGTGCCGAAGGTGCCAGCAATGCGCTATCCAGGAGTTTGCCATGCAGCAGCAATCCAACGCACCAGCTCCGCGGCCCTGTATCTCAAGTGAGATATATAGCGAAGGCATGGAAGGTCGTTTCGGATATCAAAGTCCCTCATCCCCCCCCGACCTCTGGAGACGCTTGCTCAATTTTCGCCTCTCTCCCTTCGTTTCCGTTCAGATTGGCTCCACCTTGGACGGACCATCTCTTTGATATCTTAACCCACCTCCAGCCTGCGGTGATGACAGCTTTTACATCAAGGTTACGGGATCATCAGTGCTGCGGTTCTGCAAAGAACCCTCCACGCGATGGCAGGACCAGCACCAAAGAACAGAGATCTGAGCAGGAGCCATGCTGGGGGGGTTCCCCGGCATGGGTGCAATCGTTGCGCCGGTGTGCGGCCGGCGCTCGTTTCTCGAGATCCCGTGCCGCAGTGACGACAGTTTTTTCATAGCCTAGAAGCTGAGCCCCGTCGAGTCCACGGCCCTCCTCGCGGAGGGTGTACGGTTCGGCCCTGGAGCATCGCTCATGACAGGACGTATATAGTTTTCAATCGGAGCTGGCCGGTAAGTCGAGACCCTCCATGTGCTCTCGGTAGGGAAGTGGCTGACGTGGGCGTCGCAGATCTCAGGAACTGCCGGCCAAGCGGCAGTGCAGCGATACGATACAGAATTGCCCGGTGATGACACGAAGTCCAAATAAGCCAAAGTTGCAGACAGCACGAGGGTCGATCCAGTCACTTTGGCGGAGTCCCATCGGTCGTTGTCCGTGAGAACATAAGAGAGCTAATCTGAGGGCAATTCTGCGAGTCGAGGTGAGAAGAGGAGGGGATGTCTGGCAGTGACAAGCCAAGTGGCTTGGTTCTGGGGGAAAGGGGCGTCGAGCCGTGACGAGGTAGGTAGCTGTATGCAGAAAATACTGGTTCAACATATTGACGTGGTTGTTGCAAGGCGCTGAAAATAAGTCAAACAACCTGGTCTATAAACGTAGAGCGTGGTTGGTGAAGGCGTCACGGGATGAGGCGAAGCCCTCGGAGGCTCCTTAGTGCAGGGAACGGGTTAGCATCCCCCAGCTGTCTGCAGCATGCAGCCTGCGGGATTACCCGCCGCAAACGGTGACTCGATGACTTTTGCACAGCGAATCACGGCGCGTCTCCCGGGACATGGATGAGCTCATCTTTGAGCTAAGCTCTGTCCCCCTCGCATCTGATTCCATCCACATCCCGCCTAGTTTTCCAGCCCTGTTCTCCCAGACAGCGCGCGGGTCGAGCTGACATGATGAAAACATTTAGGGTTCCGATCACCAAGAATGGTTTCTTCTTCCATTCTTTCCTCCGACATGGTGCATTGCATGACATCTGAACCGTTCCAGGTGCTGACCCGAACTGAGCCGACCATCACCGCCAACACCGATTCTATCACGATTCGTCACCTTGGTACACCCATTCACTCGCCCACGAGAGACAGGACAAGCCGACTATCGAAGCTTTGCCCGCCATGGACCCGACCATCGCCGCCTTGCTCGAGAAGAGCGGCGCCGATGGAGTCCCCTTCCGCGCTCGCTCCGGCCACGCCCATCACACGTGGGCTGGCACCTTCCACTCGCGTCCGGAGCTCTACATCCAACCCGAGTCGCTCGAAGAGGTCGAGAAGGCCGTCAACCTCGCCCGCCAGCACCGCCGCCGCCTCGTCACCGTCGGCTGCGGCCACTCGCCCTCCCACATCACGTGCACCTCGAGCTGGCAGCTCAACCTCGACCGCTACAACCGGCTCCTCTCCGTCGACCCCGCCACCGGGCTGGCCGTCATGCAGAGCGGCATCCGGCTCTACGACCTGTGCGACGAGCTCGACCGCCTCGGCCTGGCCATGCCCAACCTCGGCAGCATCAACCAGCAGTCCATCGCCGGCGCCATCTCCACCGGCACCCACGGCAGCAGCCTCCGCCACGGCCTCATGTCCGAGGACGTGGTCGCCCTCAAGATCACCCTGGCCAGCGGCAGGACCGAGTCGTGCTCGCGCGACGAGAAGCTCCCGCTCTTCCGCGCCGCGCTGCTCTCCCTCGGCGCCCTCGGCGTCATCACCGAGGCCACCTTCCGCGCCGTGCCGGCTTTCGCCCTGCGCTGGACCCAGACCATCGACGCCGACCGGCGGATGCTCGACGCCTGGGCCGCCGGCGACCTGTGGACCCAGAGCGAGTTCGTCCGCGTCTGGTGGTTCCCCTACACCCGCCGGGCCGTCGTCTGGAAGGCCGACAAGACGGACGAGCCGCACGCGGCGCCTCCCCGGCGCAACTACGACGGCGCGCTGGGCTACCACCTCTACCAAAACCTGCTGTTCCTCGCGCAGCACGTGCCGCGCGTGCTCCCCTGGGTCGAGTGGCTCGTCTTCGGCATGCAGTACGGCTTCCGCGACGGCGCGGCCGTCTCCGCCGTCCAGCCGAGCCGCGAGGCCCTGCTGATGAACTGCCTGTACAGCCAGTACGTCAACGAGTGGGCCGTCCCGCTGCACAGGGGCCCGGAGGCCCTCGCGCGGCTGTCGTCGTGGCTGAACCGCCTCGCGCCCGGCGACCCGGGCTACGCGCCGCACGGCATCCCGTTCTCGGCCGACGGGCTCTACGTGCACGCGCCGGTCGAGGTGCGCGTGAGCGACACCTCGCGGGCGTCGTCGTCATCGTCGTCGTCGTCGTCGTCGTCGTCGTTGCCGTCCGCCGGCGCGCGGCCGTACCTCGACCCCACGCGCCCGTACCTCGACCCCACGCGCCCGTACCTCGACCCCACGCGCCCCGACGGCCCGACGCTGTACCTCAACGCGACGCTGTACCGGCCGTACGGCGCGGACCCGCCGTGCCGGGCGCGCTACTACGAGGGCTTTGAGTGGCTGATGCGCGACCTCGGCGGGCGGCCGCACTGGGCCAAGAACTTCGGGTCGGGGGCCGAGGAGGTCGCGGCGTCGTACGACGGCGCGGACGTGCGGGCGTGGCGGGCGGTGCGGGACGGCGCGGACCCGGAGGGCATGTTCGTGGGGCCGTGGCATCGCGAGAAGGTGCTCGGCGCGGGGCCGAGGCTCGCGCTCGAGGAGGTCGAGGTCGCGAGGGCCCCGGCGAGGTTTTGGGGCGGGCTGACGGTCGACGGCGTCGTGGGAGAGGCTCGGCGATGACGATGTCGAGTAACAAGCGGTCCCCCTTGCCCCCCTCCTCCCTTTCTGGAAGTCTAGGATGGAGCGCGACTGTCTACAGCGCAACCCGTTCGACGGTCCATGTCTGCTGGGTTGAAGAAAAAGAAAACATGGCCCCCGATCTCGATGCGTCGGCCAACTGCGACAGGGCCGTGAACGTTTTTATTATCCGACATACAGAGATGCGATACTCGATCCCCAGCCAGGCGTTTGGAGGACAGCAGCTGACTTGAGACCTGCCTGGTTCGCAGGGAGCGAAACCAAAGTCAGACAGGATGTCTGTAAGGGTTTAGCATTGTGCTATTACTTAGGGTTGGCATATCTAGGTAGCAGATAGAGCTCGTTGAAGCCGGACCGAGACTGGCCGGTGTCAAAAGCACCCGGACCAAGACTCGGAAAGAACTGTCTGCAAACGTGAAGTTCATCATCACAAAAGCTTAGGAGAAGAGACTCCGAGATGAGGTGGATGGATAGACACAGGATACGTGGATCACTCGCGCCACATTAGATGAGCGTTCGCATAGTAAGCTCTGGAGAAACGAAATGTATGCCCCCCCCGAGGGTGTATAAGCCAGAGGAACCCACACTTCGGCCACCTCGTAGACAGCGTCCGGGGCCCGGCTCGCATCTCGCCAGCCGGGTGTGCTCGCGTTCGGCAGCCCGAAAGATGTCCACGGAACGTAGGGAGGGGCATCGGGTGACTTCTGTTTGGCCACCCCTCCTCCAGTTTTGTAGCCCGTCGTCCGCACAAGCTCATGTCGGATCAGAGGGCGAGGAGGCGCGACGATCGATCGAGCCTTTTCTGCAGGTCGTCGGTTCCAACACCGCCGTCGCCCAACGGCTGCCCGAGTGGTTCGCGGTTGCGATCGGGGTGCCTCGTTCCCCTCATCCCCCGCCCTCCCCCTCTCTCACGACACGGTCTCGAGAAGGAAAGCGGAGAGAACACGACGGCTCGGTTTTGGTATACGCGTTTCTTTTTCTCATACAGACTAGCATGATGGTAAAAATGGTAATAAAACTTGACTTTTTTGTTCAGTCGACGTAGGCTTCCCCCGCTACTCCCAGTTGACCCGAGGCCGCTCGAGAGGGTAATAAAAAAAATGAAAAATAAAAACAAGAAACAGTAAAGGAGAAACGTGAGCTCGTAATGGCAGGGAGACATGAAAAAAACCTCCCCCCGTTTTACCGATAGGATCATATCAAAGACCATGTACAGTGTTGCCGCGAGGCTTGGAGGTGTGTTTTTTTTTTGTTTCCACGTTAAGATACGATAGAATAAAAATAAAAAATTAAAAAATAAAAGAAGAGAGAGAGGGGTATCTTTCGGCTGCAAGAGAAGTGCGTGTGGTGTCGGTCCTCCTCCTGATAGGGACCGGCGTTTTTGTTGTCTTTTTTCTTCTTTTTTTTCTCTTTCTTTCCGTGTCATGAAGGGTGGAAGACGAGAAATAAGAAATAAAACCAAGATAAAAACGCAGATGGGGTGTGCAAGAAACCAACGCCTTGAAGAAAAGAGAGAGAGAGAGAGAGAGAAAACAACAACAGACCAACGAGCCGTGAGGCGTTTCCATCTTGTGTCCCAAGCCGCGAGGCCCCCCAATCCGTCTTATGACCGCCGTGATGCCCACATACACGCCCACGCCCGTTCCGCGCCGACTTGATACGATACACGGACAGCCTCCGTCATCGCCGTGGCTCTCTCCGCCGCCTGCGCCGCGCCTTCTGCGGTTCTGTGTGTTCCCGCTTGAGGGGGGGGGGGCCGTCTTCGTATCTCGCTCCGAGCTTTTTGGTGTACCTTTTTTTCTTTTTTCCTCCTTGAGGGGGAGGGACGGTCGTGTGACTGAACACCGTTTCCCCTCCCCCCCCCCATCCAGGCATCCTGGTGCGGTGTAGGATAGAAGTCTCGTCTACCCGCTTCGTCGACGTTGCCCTTTGGCGTGTGCACCTGCACGAAAATAGCAAACGTATATATATATATATGGTCCTGGTGGATTCCCCTCTATCGAAAAAGCGGCCAGGGAGCTGTTTTTTTTCGATTCCGAAACACCGAGAGAGAGAGAGAGACAAAAAGTAAAGAAAGAAAAGAAAGGGAAAAAAAGAAAAGAAAAAAGACACATCAGTGTCGGTGCCGGCGGGAGCTCTCGTGGCCGTGGCGGTGACCGTGGGAGTGGCCGTGGCGGTGAGACGAGTGGTGGCCCTCCCTGTGTCGCGAGGAGGAGGAGGAGGACGAGGCGGCGGCGCTGCGGGCGAGCTCGCGCTCCATGTCCTCGACGCGCGAGCGGTAGCCGCGGACGATGTCCTTGATGTGGCGGATGCGGTCGAAGTCGAGCTCGAGCTCGTCGAGCTGGCGGAGGAGGTCGTGGTAGCGGGCGATCTCGGCGTCGGCGCCGTCGACGAGGTTGCCGGCGCGGTCGAACTGGGCCAGGGTGAACATCTGGCTCTGCTCGCTGAGGTAGACGATCTGCTGCTCGATCTGGCCCATGACGCGGTCAAAGTAGCGGCCCAGGGCGGCCAGCGACGTGCTGTCGAGGAGCAGCAGGCCTTGCTGGCTCGAGGCGCGGCTGGCGGCGCGCGACGAGCTGGACCCGCCGCCGGCCCCCTGGCCCAGGGCCGCCTGCCCCTGGCGCAGCAGCTGTATCTCCTCGTAGCTCAGGCCAAGCTGCGTGTCCGGCACTGCATTGACCTGGGTGGTCGACATGGCTCGGTGCAGCGCACCGTGCGCGGTTGGGAGGCGGCAGGACTAGCAGTATTGTGGGTTGATGTGTGTGTGTGTGTGTGTGTGTGTGTGTGTGTATGTATGTGTGGTGTGTGGTGTGTGGTGTGTGGTGTGTATTATCTGCTTGTTCGTAGGTGTCTGCGTGTTCCGTTATCTGAACAATGCGCGGTCGGTATCGTCTCGACTCGGGCCGCGATAACGGGGTGCGGCGACGGAGGTTTCGGAGGGGTCTCGTCCCCTGTCGGAGGTGTGGGGGGTGGGGAGAGAGCTCGATGGAGAGAGAGGGAGGGAGAGAAGATGAGGGGTTTCGACGGCGGTGATCCGGAGGGGGGGGAGGGGAGAGAGAGAGGGACAGATAGAGAGAGACGGAGGGAGAGGTGTGCAGCGGCGGACGGACGAGGGGGCGGCGGGATGCGACGAATGGCATGCGCCGTTGTTCGTTGTTGGAGTTCGGGAGCTGGGGAACACTGGAGCGGCCTTTGTTTGGGCGATGGCGGCGCGCGCAAAGTCATGATATCGTAGAGGCGGCGGGGATCATTACTGGTAGGTTTTCCGGGGGGTTTTGGGCGTGCGGGCTCGGCGCGAGCGAATTGGGTTCTCGGGACAGCTTTGCCGACGGCCGACGGGGGGGGAGACACAGACAGAGAGAGAGAGAGAGAGAGAGAGAGAGAGAGAGAGAGCGAGAGGGGGCCGCGAGTCTCGACGTTGCAACGGGCCGCCCGGAGTGACGGGCAACGGGGTTACAGGTTGCGTGTAGGTCCACGTCGGGGCAGAGGCCGTGACATGAGGCCGTGATGTTGGACGGGGGTTGGTCCGGAAGGAATGTCGTCCAAGGAGGGTGGGCGAGAGAGGTCGCGCGAAGACGAGAACGAGGAAGAGAGAGAGGGGGAGACGGAGAGAGGGAGAGAGGGAGAAAGGGAGAGGGAGACAAAAGGGGGGAAGAAAGAAAGAAAGCCGGTCTCGATGTTGGAGAAGAGGAAAAGAGGGAGAGAAGGACGAGCGGTGTTTGAAGTTTGGGGGGGGGATATTTTTTCTTCCTCTTTTCTTTTCTGGTGATACACACACATACACACACATACACACATACACAACACAAGCCGGATGAGCTCGCACCCTCCCACCACCCACCGCCGCGATGAAAAGGGCCCCCGGTTGACTACGAGTTGGTTTGCTTGCCCGGCGCACAGGTCTCGGTTCCTGGTCACCCAGACTCAGACCCCAAGGGCGCCCCCCCAGGCCTCGGCCGCTTTGACTTGTTGGGAGGGGGGACAGGGAGCGGAGTAGAGCAAAAAGCTCTCTGATGACGGCACACGGCTGTGTCTCTCTTTTCTTCGTGCGGATAAACGAGGGGGTCGAGATTGATATGTCCGTCCGGGCCGTGGGAGGGAGAGGGAAGAAGTAAAAAAAGACGGGAAAAGGGGAAAAGGGAGGAGAGAGGAGGGACGGGAGTTTGCTTTTCTTTTCTTTTCTTTTTTTCTTCTGTTTTTTTATTTATTTCTTTTCTTCCCCCCTCCCCTGCACGCAGCTGACGGTCAATCTCTCCCCACGCTTCTGGGACGCAACCGCTAGTGACAGCGACGGAGCAGATGATAGGTAGCATCGACGGGGGAAGAAGGGAAAAAGGCAATCTCGGCGCGCAATGCCTGCGAGGCTGGGGAGGAGGAATGGGGGAGAAAGAGGGAAGAGATTGACCGGTGACGGATGGCCCTGGTAGCGAGCGGCCGTGTTGGTTCTTGTGCCAGAAACACACACACACACACACACACACACACACACACCCAAGAGGCACGCACAGCCGCGTATCGCAGCCGAGACGAGAGCCAAAGTTGAGGAGGTGGTGAAGGGGTGGGTGGACGAATGGATGGACGGACGGATGGATGGACAGGGACGGCATGTGGTGTGTGTGTGTGTGTGTGTGTGTAGTGTGCGTGTGTATGTACCGTATGTATGTGTGTGATGTGTGTGATGTGTGTGTGGCATCCTTCGGTCAGTGTCGTTCGTTCAAGACAAGCGCCGGGTTCCCGCCGTGGTGGTATTGCGAGATTATTGGCCTTCCTATTTAGACCGAGGCCTGATGTGCTCGTGATGATGGGATCCGGCAGGGTGTGATTGGGGAGGGGGGATCGGTATCTCGAGATGCTCGCCTGCTCGCTGCTCGGTGAACGCCATCGCCGTGAATGGTTCCCAAGAATTGAGGGGTCGACAGACAGACCGACAGACAGACAGATAGACAGACTGACTGACAGGTGATTGACTGTTGGCTGCCGTCCAGAGAGACGAGGAGACGAGACGGGTGGCCGATGCCGAGCCACGGCTCCAAGTGAGACAAGGCCGAGGAAGACGGACAGACAGAGCCGACGATGCGCTCACATCCTCTTTTGCACCTGGAGATGGATGGACGGATGCAGATAGCAACGCTACTATGTACTTTTATTTCTCCCCAGCGACTCCTCAGATCCAGAGCACCTCCATCTACCCACCAACCAATGTACACCGGAGTGCTTTTCATCTATTCTCTCGGCACCCGAGGTATATAGAACCCTCCCATCTATATCTATCTACATACATATCCGCCAGCTCGGTGTGTGCGTGTGTGTGTGTGTGACGACACCCTCTCGGCTCAGTCCCCATGGCCGTCGACTCCTGCCATGCGACATTTCACCCTCCCTATCGTTTCTTCCCGTCTTTTCTTCCTTGCCCCGTCACGTCACGTTGCCTCCTCTTTCCCCCCCCACCGCATATGAAGAACATGGACATCGACGGGCCTCCGGACTGCCTGCGACTCGGCCGTCAGTCGTCTCCCGTGGGGGTGCCCAGGCCGTCAGTGCCCTTCCCTAGAGGTCCGTCGTGGCCGCAGGAATCATGTCCCAGCCGGGGGGAGGGGGGGGACGCGACGCGGCTTTGCCAAGGTTAGACGACGCCGCGACCGACCTTATTCGCGCGCACGGCACTACCTGTACGTGTTGACGGTCTCTGGGCGACGCCCTTGTTTCCGTCCTTCCCCGTGTTCGTACATCTCTGTGTGTTTTAAGGTGCTGCCGTCGTACTTGTCCTCCTCCTACTCCTCCTCCTCTCCCTCCCTCCGGCGAGACGGGATAGGCCGGGGATCGATGGGCGCGAATTGAAACACGCAACATCATACGACCAGAAGGGAGGGCTCACAACAAGACGGTCCTCACCCCCCACCCTCTCCTTTCGACCGCGAGCATCTACCAGCCTGCTGGGCGCTGCACACATCATGCAGACGCAGAGGGGCCAAGCCGCCCGCTTAGGTACTGTAACGAGATGCACGGCGCTTGCTCGCCCCCCCCTTGTCCCTTGTCCAGCGCTTGGAGAACTTCAGCCTCAACTGCCACCCGTTGCAGAGCAAAGCTTCGATGGGGGGGCATGCCCATGCAGATTGTCATTCTCACCGCCCGTCTTGTCTTCCATTCTTTCCTTTCTTCGGTTAGACGGCCGCCGCACGTCAGCCATCCTGTGTTTCAAGACGCCGTCCTCGTAGGGCGCGCGTGCATCCGGTTGCCGCCCATGCCCTTGTGGACTTGGTGTGGCGCTATGTGCTTTAGGGTCTGGCGGTAGCGCTCAGCGATCATCTGCGCCTCCCGGGCCGGCGGAACCAGCCAGATCGTCATGAGGAACTCGATACCGCCGCTCTGCCCAGTCCTCCGACATCCCTTTCTCCAAGTCTCGTCCGGCCGGCCCGGAGTGAACGGCGGGCAAGCCTGCCGGTGACCCCACATCTCCCGCCCTGCCGACCACCCGACCCACTCCCGATACGGCTCACGGAGCCTCTTCTTCCGTCGGCCACAACAGACAACGGCTCTTCAAGATGACGAGACGAGAAGCCATGTCACCCTGGTCTCGAACCGGCCACACAGCCTATCTAGTGGGCATCTGAAAATCGTTTCTTCTTGTTCATGTCCTGGACACCCCGGCGGAAGTCAACGGCCAGAGTAAAACGGCGCCCCCTACGTCAAAACGTACGAGATGGCGGCTGACATATCATCGGAATGGCCTCCTTTTCTACAGGAAAATTGGCGGATTTCACAGAAGCACAACCCCCGCATCTGAAGACAATCGGCTCGCGTGAGGCCAAGAGGGGCACCTCAAGACCCGGGTAGCCGGGACGCTCTTCCCGCCCCGCCTCCTCCTCTTCGATCTATCCGATCGGGGGTTTGGGTTTCCCTCGTCGTTTCGGTCCATCTCCGACCGTGAAGAACCTAAGCGCTCTTGTTATCATGAGGAGTCGACGCCATTGCGATCCGGGGCACAGCAAGCGCATCTTGCGTTCCCATAAGAAGCCCCCCTCGACCCCTACCGCCCATGTCACCACTAAAACCCCCCCCCCCGAGCTGGTCCGTCAGGCCATTGACGTTGATATTGTGCGTCTGTGCCGCGCAGACGAACGCCCGCCGCCGCCATCATCATCATCATCATCATCATCATCACCACCATCATCATCACCATGATGCTCCCTTCCCTAGCGACTGTGCTCGCTTGCGTCGCCGCCGCGACGGCCACGATCCTCGAGAACGGCCGCCCGAGAGCGACCGACTTCGCCGACACAAAGGTGGACCTGGCGGCAGGCGACTACGAGACGTACGACGCCGACGCCCCGGAGATCTCCTACAAGGGACGTTGGGACTCCAAGAAGATATCCTGGTGGGCGTGAGTTCTCTCCTTCGAGCCTTTGGGACACCCCAAAAAAAAGAAGAAAAAAAAACCCCCCCAGAAAAACGAAATACGTCTCTCACACACAAACGTCGTCGGCCAGGGCCCCGGGCATCAAGTTCGGCTTCACCGGGCAGACGGTCGCCGTGACGTTCGGCCCGCACACCGTCAGCGGCACGCTGGTGGCCTACCGGATCGCCGGCCTGGACTGGGCGCACACCAACGTCACGGCCGGCGCGACCCACCTGTTCGTGAGCCCGGCGACGCCCGGCGCCGGCCTCGCCGGGCCCGTCAGCCCCGCGACCTTTGAGATGCGCGTGACGAGCTGGGCGCGCGGCGTGCAGGTCGACGCCGTCCACGTCGCCGCCGGCCGGCGCCTCGTCGCCGTCCCCGACCACCCGCGCCGCGTCGAGTTCGTCGGCGACAGCCTGTCGGCCGGCATGTACGCGACGTACGAGGCGCTGGCCGGGTTCGCCTACGGCGTCGGCGCCGGCCTGGGCGACACCGAGTACTCCATCACGGCGTACCCGGGCATCTGCGTCGCCGACCAGGAGTGCTGGGGCAACCCGCGCGGCCAGTCGCACCAGTGGTTCTACACGTCCGACACGGGCGGCCGCGCCGCCGAGGTGTGGGGAGGTACGTGTCGTCGTCGCGCGTACGCGCCGCCGGAGCTGCAGCAGCAGCAGCCGGCGGGCTTGGCGTATTCGAACCGGAGCCTGGCCCCCGACGAACGGGGGCCGGCGATGGTATCATCATCAACATCATCGTCATCGTCGGGAACCGGCCGGCTGACGGCGGCTTGCGCAGATGACCCCGAGCCCTGGGACTTTTCCAGGAACCCTCCCGCCGACCTCGTCGTCATCAACCTCGGCACCAACGACGCCAACGCGGCCAACGGCGTCAGCAAGGCCGCCTACGTCCAACACTACAAGAAGCTCGTCCAGGGCATCCACGGCAAGTGGCCCGAGGCCCAGGTCATAATCATGGTACGAGCATGTCTCCTCCTCCTGCTCCTCCTCCTCCTCCTCCTCCGCCTCCACGGCCATTGACTGACCGACTGACTGACCTCCTCCGGCCGCAGCAAATGTGGCAGGGCTTCTTCCGGGACGGCAACACGTACGGCCAGAACACCGACCTCAGGGACGAAGTCTACAGCGTCTACGAGTACTTCAACTCGGACGAGTACCTCGGCAGCCCGACGACGTGGGACGCCGTCACCGACACGACCGGCAGGGCGAGCGGGCCAGCCAAGCCGTTCGTCCACTTCTTCAACACCACCGGCATCCTGCAGCACAACGACATCGGGGGCCAGTGGCACCCCACCGACGTCGGCCACATCAAGGTTGCGAGCCACCTGATACAGTACATCACGCTGAAGCTCGGCTGGCCCTTGTTCGCCACCGGACCCGAGTGAGTTTTGCCCGCCTCGCCTGACCTGCCTTTTTTTTATTTTATTTTATTCTTTTCTTTCTTTCATTCCGTGTCCAATGGGCTCTTCTTCTCTTCGTCGGCCCGCGATTCCTGCAAAGACATGCCTGCCTCGAGTCGAGGAAAGGCATAATCCCCAGACGACCACGGGCTTTTTTCTCTTTTTCTTTTTTGCCTGTGTTATGTGTGCCATGTAGGCTGACACCCCCTCTCCCCCACCTCCAATCACAGGGTTTACCATGAGACTCTCTACTGGAACGACCAGTCTGCCTATTGAGACGCCGTTCAGGGAAAGCGGCTGTACAAGTGAGGAACCTGGGGGGGACATGCATGACTTTTGGGTAAACCCTCCTCCCTCTGTCTCTCTCGCTGCCCACCCTCTTCGCCCCCCGCCCTCCTGCGGCATTGGTTCCCGACGGCACGCCGCGTCAAGAGGGAGAAACGCCGTCTTGTCATTATAGCCGTCATAGCCTATATACCGCACCCCGTGATATATAAGCATGCTGCCGTCCGAGTTGAAACGCCCGCCACCGCAGCCTGGCAGCGCCTTTGAAACAGGCCGGTGCGCCTGCCAGGCAATGACAACCGTGATTTGACACGTAGGGAATGCCAAGCTTTTGAGCCTCGACCGATCTTGTCCGTGCCAGCAGGGAGGGGGGCCTTTTCCCCCGGCTATTTCCTCACACACACACACACACACACTCTCTCTCTCTCTCTGTGTGTGTGTGTGTCTCTCTCTCTCTCTCTCTCTCTCTCTCTCTCTCTCTCTCTCCCTCTCGCTGCTTGGTCATCCGGGGAGAGTGGTGCATTCTTCACCTTCGAACGGGCAACCCAGTCTCCGGTACCTAATTCTCCAACCCCCCCGTCAATCTCTCTCTCAACTGGAGTTCCACAAGAGAGGCTTAAACTAAAGTACTGATCCAAGGCGGTCCCCCGTAGGGTCGCACAGGTACGCCACATTGACCATGCCAAGGGAGGTTAATAATCGCCCTGGTGCGTTTGCCGTTTGAGATGCCCCATGGGTCAAGGAGCCAGACAAGACAAGACATCCTCACATCGATCAAGAAGAAAGGGAAAGGGAAAAAAACCCCCGAGGGATGGAAAGGGTTCAGTCCGAAAGAGACATCATGCCCACCTTTGCGATTACTAACCCTCTCTCTCTCTCTCTCTCTCTCTCTCTCTCGTGTGCCCATGATAAGAGGGCGCAAGGAGAAGAAACACACGGCCGCGTCCCATACGTCCGTGGCTTGGCCACCGTCTGTCTATTCCGCCTAAACTCGCTCGTGACAGATCGGCGCGCTGCGCATGAAGGGCTCGGCCGTCAGATCGTGACAGGGCCCGGGCCAGAATCCGAGACTCGAGACTTGAGACTTGAAGGAATAGGCGACTTTTTCTTTCTTTTTCTTTTTTTCTTCGCCTGCTCAAAAGAAAAAAAGAAAAAAAAAAGAAGAAAAAAAGAAAAATCAGCCGGCCGAGGAAAGATGGGATGCCACGCCCACCCGCTCCCCCTTTCCCTTCTGACGGTAGAGTTTGGATCTGTCTGGAATGACACGGAGAAAGGGGCCGGCCTTACGGACGAAGCTTGCAAGGCTCCGATGGCAGGTCGTGACGGACGACAGGACGGGCTGGTTGGAACTCGGCGTTTGAGGGGATACCAACTACATAGTAGCACATAGCAAAGGGATAGATGCCAAGGGAGTTGAGAACTGAGGACCGCGTCACGAGTCGAACCGCATGGTGTTGTTCTTCCTGTTCCACGTCCGTCTTATTCGCCTTCATCTTTTTTCTTCATCTTTTTTCCCCCTCCCCTCCCTCTCTCTCAGATCTCGTGCTGCGATTAGACATCATCTTTCTCGCTGTTTGTTTCCCTTTGTCGCCTTATTCTTTTGCCTGCTCTCTCTGCTTTTCCCCTGCCTTTGCCTGGCCTGACCCGGCCAACACCCCCCCCCCCCCCCCCCCCCCTTGCGACCTTTGCCGACTCGCATAACATGCCGGGCTCCTGCGTGTGTGAGAGGCATATGGCTATCCGGTTTAGGGTTCGGGGATTTGCAGACTCTATCGACGATCTTTTTTATTTTGTTTTTAAATTTGAATTTTTATTTTATTTTTTCATCCTTCTTCTTTTCCCAAGTAGCAGGGAGGGGTGGAGGGGAGGGGAGGGGAGGGAGGCAATTCTCGAAACGCGTTGCTAAACTGCAAATTCCCGGTCCTCAGGGTCTCTGCCTCTCCATGTCTCTCCGTCTTCTCGCCTCCCGTTAATCTCCCATCCCACGGAAGACTCGTTTCCGTGGTCCCCCCTACGTCTCCGGAACTCAGGCACGTCAGGCGGCTGAGCGGAGCCTGTCCATCAGGGCTGTCAAACGACACTCCCCCCTTTCCTCTTTCTCTCCCTCTCTCTCTCTCTCTCTCTCTCTCTCTCTCTCTCTCTCTCTCTCTCTCTCTCACAGCATCTCTCTCTCCATATCATCCTTGTGCAGAGGGGGCAACGCATTGGGATTCCCTAGCTTTGCGTCGGGGAAAAAACACCAAGGGGAGCCAAGTTGGGACGATGAAGGGCCAAGCCGCACCATGAGACGGACAGGCGCACCCGTTGCGTTACACTCGAGTCGTGGGGACCCAGACGGTGGCGCAAAAAAACCCATGACGCCTTTCTCTATGGGCCCTTGGGACTGTCAGGAAAGGGAAGTCAAAACCGCGTCCCAAGCCGGCGTCCCAAGTCCCCCCACCAGCGAAGACGGCGGCTTCTTCCGCCCACCGTTCACGTCGTCTGGTGATCGGCCATGTCATACCTTTCATCCGTCGACGGCAGGGGAGGGGGAGGAGGGGGATGATTAAGTAACCTCCGTCGTAGACTGTCCGTCGGTCGACCGTTCCTCCGTATCTCTCCTCCCCCCCCTTCCCCCTCCCCCCACAGACACGCCCTTCCCCCCGGCTGCTGCGTTAGCGTGTGACGATCCGCGAGCTGGAAGAAGGGCTCACGCTCAAAGTTTCGTCGATCGTCTTTGTTCCATGGGAAGGGGAGGGGGGCGAGTGGAGCAGAGGGGATTCTCGAGTCAATCACCCATGACTCTCTCTCTCTCTCTCTCTCTCTCTCTCTGCTAGTTTATTTTTATTTTTATTTTGGGTCCATCGTCTTGTTCAATCTCCCTTTTTGCCGGCGGATGAAGTGAGGCAAAAGCTGAGGCGGACGTAAAAAGCATAGAAGGAAAAGAAGAAGAAGAAGAAGAAGATAAGAGACGGGTGTTGTATGCAGAAACAAACCAAAGAAAAAAAAGGCTAAAGTCGGAGTCGGGGCGGTTGACAAAGCTGTTAGTCAACACAGATTTGCGGCGGCGTCTACCCGGGAGCTCCCAGTCTTGACGGATGGCAAAACAAAGGTTACTCGCGATCCCGCTTGTCAGGATTCGAGATTCGAAAGGGAAAATACAATGTAAAAAAGACAACGGCGGCGACGGCGACGGTGCCGCAACCCAATCCCAATCACCTGAAACGGGAGGGTTGTCACAGACGTGGACAAGAAGGAGGGGAGTAGGAGTTGGAGTTGGACGCCCCCCCCCCTCCCTCCCCCATTACCTACACACGCATACGGAGGCGATGTCGACGGGTATCACGGTATCATCGCCCCTCGTGGAGTTCTTCTCTGGCCTCTTCGGGACGGTCGCAAATAGAAGAACCATGTGTGTGTGTGTGTGTGTGCTCCCGAAGCTGGAGAACTAGGTCACCGGCGAGGCGAGGGAGAGGTGGCCCATCGTTGACGGAGTGTAACCGCAACCCAGCCCATCCACCGGTCGAAAACGCTGGCCATCCTCCTCTCTCCATCCCACGGCCTTGTCCATCCGTGTGGAGCAGGTCCCTCCATTCCCCCGTAGGAAACGGTTAAATAGGCCATGGCAGAAAGGTGGGAAGAATAAGAAGGCCATGGGCAGGCCAAGACGGCCCCCCGGACGGGGCGATGTAGAATACATCGGGCAACGAGGTCGCCGGCGACGGATGACGATCACCGGGGTGTCCCCTCCCCCCGGGGCTGGAAGGGACGGGTTGCAGGCGGTTGCAGCAGACACGGTCTTATTGACCTCATTATTACTATTTTCTTCTTCTTCTATTGAATGTTTACTGTCTCATTTCCCCGCGTGCTTGAGACTAAGCGATCTTGGTAGCTTCGTCGTCGCAGGTGTTGTGGGGGGGGGAGCGAGAACCCGATGGCGAGCAAAATGAAGAGGATCGTTCGGCAGTTGGTTAGCCTCGACAGCAAGCAAGTAGCGAGATGCGTGATAACAGGGGGGGAGGTCTCGACTCGACGTCCCTTTTCCGGAATCGACGGGCGCCAGTGCCGCCGCGCAGACAAGTTGGTTGATGACGGTGATCAGAGGTGTGGTGGCGGCCTGGGACGGGATCGCCCAGGGCGGAAAGAGAAGAAAGAAACGGGAAATGGGAGAGTTGAGGAAGATGGGACGTTCTGGTTTGAGTGGCAGGCAGGGGTTTGGGAGAATCGCCTCGGTTGGGATGTTGTTGTTGTCGTCGTCGTCGTCGTCGTCGTGCATGGCGTAGTATCGCCCCAAAACGTCGTTGAGTGCCGACACTGCAAGAGACGATCGTCCGAGCGGCGGCGAGAGTCTGATGCTCTGCTCCTCCTCCTCCTCCTCCTCCCCAGCATGCATCGCCAACATCGTGGGCGGAGTCACGACTGCGGCCAGACTTCCCCCAGGCCATGTCTCTCTCCCGCTTGGCGAGGCTCAAACACAGCCGTCTCCGATGGCATCACAGACCGCCAAGAGCAGAGCCTCGGGTTTCCTCTCAGCCTACCCATCTGGCCGTTTCAGCTAGCCGACTAGGGGATGGGGAGAGGCGTGGGAGTGCCGGCCAGTTTAGCCTGGAGAGGGCCCATACGCGAGCTCAGAGTGGCTGTTCCGTCTGAACCGCTTTGATGTAGGCGCGATTCAACAGACGGGAGGAGGCCCAACGGCCCAGCCTTCTTTTTTTTTCTCCTCTCTCTCTCTCTCTCCCTCCCCTTCCATGCTTCGTTCCGCAACATGAAAGGATGGCAGGGCGGGCCACACCTCGATACGAGGGCGTGAAGAGTTCCTCGATCGGATGAGAATCTTGAAACATAGCGTGTGCTGGCTTTCCCTTCCCTTCTCCTCCCCGCACGCCGAGGGAGTGAGGGGGAGTGAGGGAGAGAGAGAGAGGTGCGAATAGGTGTGCGTGGCGTGGTGGTATGGTGATGGTAAGTGGCGGTGGTGTTGGTGGTGTTGTTGAATAGACAGACGGTGTTCAACGAGCCAATGGGTCGTCGGGAACCACGAACCATGATGCTGCAGAACGGTAAAACATCTCCAAGGAGGGATTTCCCATACCCCCCTCCCCCCCATACCCTCGCCGATTCCCATCAGTGAGGAACGCGCCAACGTGGTGTGGTGGTCGACGGACTCCCCGCCGTCGTGACGGGTTCAAACTCAATATCGTTCCCACCACCGCTCCGCTGGGACTCCCCAGGGAACCGCGGTGTGTGATGTACAGAGTCGTGGGTAAATAGCGTTTACTGGGCAGCAAATCCGGAGACGGGGGCGAGGGTGGTTGGTTGACACACGCGCGAGTCTCAATCGAGGGCGAGACAGGGCAGATCCCATCCCGTCCCCGCCAACAGGGGCGCACACTCGAATCGTCTGAGGTTCTGCAGGCCGTGGATGCCGGTCCTAGTCGGCGCCATCCATTGCCGACAGGCCTTGGCCCTCTTCAGTCGGCGAATGCAGGCAGGGTCCAGGGCCCGGTTGCCAGAGAGAGGGCTCGCGATCAACGTGACCGCCCGCCGGCCCTCCCCCTGCCCTCTCTCCGATGTCTCCAAGGGGTCCCTGTCCTGCTCGATATTGGGACGGGAACTGGCACCACCTGCAAAGCTCGAGGGATGGCCCATATACTTTTTCCCGTCTCCCAGGGCCATCTCGAGTCGTATTCTCGCGTCTTTCGGGTGGTCCTGTCAGCGAGAATGCATCGATGTTCACTGGACAGCGCCGGCAGAGAACCACGACGACTCGTTGCATAGTACGGCGACAGCGGCGGTGTCTCCTGTGGCCACCCCCGTTCGACTGCGACCCTACTATGTATACAGTACACAGTAACGTCCTTGGGGGGGTGGGGTGGAGGGTAACTCTTCGACACCGACGCGACGGCCTGATACCGACGTATCCTACCTTGCAGGTGACGTGGCGTGCCATCGAGAGACATGCGCTAAAGAAGGGCGCTATATCTGTACCAAATCGCCGGTTCTCCGGTGTCTTGCTCGGCCCAGGAGTTGGAAATCAGACTTGCCAATAGCCTTTTGCTTTCTCCGTCTCCCTCCGTCTCCCTCCGTCTCCCTCCGTCTCTCTCTCTCTGTCACTCTCTGTTACTCTCTAAAACGCCCCCCCCTCCATGACGCCATGGGTGCAGATCCAGCAGGCCATCCGACTTCTTGGCCTGTCGTCCTAAACTTTCTAGTGTGTTTAGACTATACCACCCAGTTTGGGCAGGCTGGTTTCGCTAGCCTCGTTCGGAGTTGCGGCGCGGCAAGCTGAATTCGACGATGCAGGAGGACGAGGGGGGCAGCCTTGGAAGACATCCGGCAGACAGGGAAGAGGCTTTCACCAAGCCACCAACCCGCTTCCCGATGAACCTCGACAGGGACAAGCCGCAGCTGCTCTCTTCCCGGCGGGCCGAACAGGCCACGACCCCCCTCCCCCTGGTTTGGCACACACACACAACCTCCCTCTACTCCGGCATCTACGTAGTATCTCTCTCGTTAGCCAGCATGACCTCCAAGATGGGATCCTGTTCCAACCGCGCGCGTCTCTTCTCCACCTGCCGTCTCGGTTTTGAGTTTCTGGCGTGACGCGCTAGAAGGTTTTGGTCTGCGTCTAGCATCGGGCAAGGCGCGCAGAGAAGAAGAAAAAAAAAAGGGACAGAGAGAGAGAGAGAGAGTCATGAACTGGCGACGGGCCATGGCCGCCCGCGGGCCCATGTGTGACGCCTCTGCTTCACCTTTTGTTTACCCAATATTGCAGTGAAGGAGAAATTCCAAGCACTGCTCGGTGGCGACGATTGTTGAAACGGGGGCGAAGGACCCGTTGATACCTCGTATCTCAGAAACCGCGATATGACATGTAACCTGCGCCTGCAGTTGGCCCCAAAGTTATGCCCCCCTCATGGCGATTTACGATATGTGTGTGTGTGTGTATCATGGTAGCCTCTTCCCTGCCCTGGTTCGAGAGTTCCATGCAGCGCGGCGGACTCCCAGAAACACTGTTCCCTGGCGAGCTGTGCCTGACCGCCGCAGGCATCGTCCTTTCTCGGGTTTTAATTTATTTTATTTCTTCGTCTATATGTTCTCCTTCTGGCGAGATGGCGATCACCATCTGCGGGTCAAACAAGCATTTTGTTCAGGGTTGGGGGAGAAAAGAATAAACTTTGGGCGGGTTTGATGAAGGGGGAAATGGGTTTTTGCTTCCACAAGCAACATAGTAGACGACGACTCGAGAGAGAGCGAGAGAGAGAGAGAGAGAGAGAGACAGAGAGAGGGAGAGAGACAGAGAGATAGACAACGAGCCAACTGTGCCAGCGCGGCGCTTGAAGGTCTCATCTCGGCGTCTATACCGCGCCCCCCACCCCATCCTCCCGAGATTAGGACCGGTGCTCCGGGAGAGGAGGAGGGCCCATCGTTCATTAAGGAAATGTCTTACCTTGGTCGGCGGCCACGCCGTCCACGGTCCCCGTCGTCTCTAGTAGACAGCCGAAGAGGCCAGCAAGGCGGAAGGCTCTCATATCACGACAGATCACTGGCAAAAATCGAGAGAAGTGGGGAGGAGTGGGATGATTCAAGGGTCACCGACGAGAGACGCATGGCCCAAACCAGAAACAAAAGCAGCAGAAACGCTGGGCGGCCGCGGATGGGGCGGGGAGGGCGTCTCAATTTGCGAGAGATACCGTCCCGTATGGGCATCTAATAGACACATTCGCTTAGGGAACCTTCTTTGTGCGGAGGTTGCGAATCATACGGCGGCATAATAAACTTCCCCCAAACCCCCGGGCCTGGTAGATCAGAAAGGGGGGCAGACGGAGGACGAGACGGAGGACGACAAAGGCGCCCAAGTGCTGTCGAGCCGTTGTCAACGTTTCGGGCACCAACGTTCTTCAGAGAGAAACTTTGGCGTTGCAGGCCGAGTCAGGACGACACATGATGATCTGGACGTGGCCTGATGACCGTCCCTCCCTCCCTCCCTCTCCTGGGTCTGGTCCGGCGAAACGCGCGGATGCCGCACCGGCGACATTCAACGTCGGCTGCGGGTGCTACACCCCTCGGCATCGTCTCTTCGGGGCCAGGCAGGATCTTTGAGGAGACGGGCACGATGACGAGGTGATTACCGCGCGCATCGTCGAGTCAAACAGCAAGAAACCATCCCAGTCCTTCTCCTCCCCTCCCCTCCCCTCCCTGTGATGTTTCCAAAACGTCCAGGTTCTAAATCGCGATGCTACCGTCGCCTCGCCCTCTCCCCTTTTCTCACTTTCCTCCCGGCGTGCCTCCCATTCGTCCAGCGGGCCAGTCTCACCGAATTAGAGTTGACGGCCACAGTCCTGTGTCCCATCTTCCCCCCCCCCTGCTTGCCAACCCGTAGGTCCCGCGCTGATCGCCGAACATCAGTCAACTCTCTCTCTCCCTCCCTCTCTCTCTCTTCCCCTTCTCCCGCACTCTTGTTTCCGACGCTGTCAAACCAGGCTCTGGCACTTATTGGTTCGGACAAAGTGCGTGCGTGCGTGCGTACGATCCCCATTGGCACATTGTCACTTTGTCACTTGGCCTTGGGGGTTAGAGGAGGGGAAGAGTGCCCACACCACCAGCCGTGCCCGTCCTGGGTACGCATGATGCGCGTCTAGAGTAATTGTGTGGCACTATCACAGCGGGTAAACTATGATAGTCGGCCGCTGGATGAAGGGCGGCCCTGGAGGCTCTTGGATCGGCTCCGCGTGAGCGTGAGCGGCTGCAGCGGCCACCCTGACGTTCTCGTGTTAGCCGCAGGAGAAGGCAGCCTTTCTCTCTCTCTCTCTCTCTCTCTCCTGCGACCGCTCATATAGTTTAATTGATTGGTAATTGGAAGAGGCGCATAAGCCGAGGTGCTCGCAGCCGAGGTGCTCGCCCAGGCCGCACGACGCACTCGGCCGCAACCTAACCTACATCGCCCGCCGTGGTGCCGCGTCGAGCGAGCACACGGACGCACGGCAGCACCGACGAAGAAACAACGAGGTCTAAGGAGGGAGGAGAGAAGCCAACTCCGTGACGCGCACGAGACACGGCGAGTCAATTGTACATGGCTGACAGGGCAGGGCGAGTTCCAAACACTCATCGGTCAGGTCTCTCTCTCTCTCTCTCTCTCTCTCTCTCTTACAGCAACCTCGCCCATCCCCCCCGAACTCGGCCGCGAATGACGCGAGGGGACGGAGATTGGCCAAGGGGAGGTGGGGGAGGAAAGGGAAACAAATGATGGGATGTCATGCCCCGCCCCGGGACTTGCGGGAAAGAAACTCCGTTTCCGTTTCATCGCATGAGGCAGAAGAGGCAAAACACAGAAGAAGCCGGCGTAGAGGGAAACGACGGGAAGCATAGAGAGAGGGTGACAAACCAACCAAACCAACCAACCAACCAACCAACCAAGCCAAACCAATCGATAACCCATCTTCAACCGTCTCAAACCAGAGGCAGAGAGAGGTTCGGCTGTGTTGGTCGCATGACTTCCCCTCCCAGCACGGGCTCTCTGTTTTTGACGTACGGTCTGAAGTCCGGACCCTTACGTGAGGATTAGCAATGGCATAATAAGACCAGCTGAAACGGATGGCAAGACATACATGGACTAGACGCCCTCTCTCCCTCTCCCTCTGTCTCTCTCTCGCACGTACGGAGGAGGGCCGCAAACCACGCTAGGCAAGGCAATCAACCTTTTAAGCGTAAATGGTTACCTGTCCCATCCCAAGCCCTTTTTTTTTTTTTTTTTTTTTTCTCTGACATTATCTGCAGCGTCGATCATCTGCCCCCCTTCCCCTTCCCTCGCGTTGTACGTACGATGTACGTGTCCCCGGGACGACTGTTCCTGATTACACACCGGTCTGGAGACGGGACGTTTCTTGTTCCGCTTCCCCCCCATCGTTTGCCTTTCGTTTCGTTTCCTTTGCTTTCCTGTGCTATGCTATGTTATGCTTTGCCCTGCTTTGATTTCCTTTCCGATCCTATCCCCTCGTCTCTCCCCCCGAGTTCCAACCTAAGCAAGTCAAGCTTCTCGGAGAGGGCGAGAAGTCTTCAAAGGGGGAGGGTTGACCAACAGTCCGCACCTGTGTATCAAGTAAGAAAAGTCAAGTCCAGGCCGGCCATCTTCGCTGCAGCCGTAAACCGTATTGTCCTTGCAAACGGCAGGGGGGGTTTCAAGGGACATAAGCATAAAAAAAAAAAAAAAAAAAACGCCCGCCGCACATGCCCGCTGTATCGTGTGTTTGAAGAGTGTAGTAATAATGTAACGGTCTCACATATATACGCGCGCGCGGTGGGGAGGGAGGGCGTTTTGTTTAGATGGAGAACGGCCGAGTACAGCCAAGTTTCCCCCCCCCTCGTCTGTTTTATGACTTGGGTTGGGATGTAGACGTTGCCAAGAAACATAGGTTACAACGAAAAGCCAGAGAGAGAGGACCCTCACGACTCGACGTTCGCCTTGGGACTGTCACAACTTGCAAAGAGATGGGGGAAACACGGATGGTTTGTTATGGAACTTTTTGTTTGATTCTGCGTAGCCTTTCCTCTCGCCCCCCCCCCCCCCCCCTCCTCCTCCTTTCTATTTACATTACCACATAATCATACATTTGATATAATTCTTCGGTCGAGGGGCCAGGGTAAAACAGATGAGCAACTCAAAAATAGAAAAAACAAGTGCCGGTGTCGGGGGATCCGCATGGGATGGAAAAAAACCCAATCTCATCCCGGCGATGCCCTCCCCCCGTCGGAACCAAAAATAACATCAAATAGAAGAAAGAACCGGCCCGCAAAACAACGCACAGTACCACACACACCGGATGTACAACTCGAAACGCCTGTAAATGCCATGTCATTGCCTGGGGGGACTTTTGTCCGCGACCAGCTTTGCCCCAGCCATGATCCGCGCCTCGTTGCGCCATCAAAAAATCGACAGAAAATAGATAAGAGAAGACGAGGAAAAAGAAAAAGATGATAAAAAAAAAAGATGAAAATAAATAGGGTTAAGCGTAACACACGTTGGAGAAAGGTAAAACCCCTTTCCCAACCCTAGTAGAGCCCGTCCGTCCGTCCTCTTTGTCATCCTTTCGACCACCCCCGTCCCCTTCCGAGAGGGATCGGGTCTGTGGAGGATGGTGTTTGTTTGTTTCCAATCCGTGGGGAACCCTTGTTATTGAACGCCGTTGAAAGAAAGCCGTTTGGGTGGAGGGGGTTTGTTTGGTCGTTGCTGATTATACCTGTTTAAACCGGATGTCGTTCTGGTCCGAGAACCAACCTGTCGAGTTGTCGTGGCGGCGGTGGCAGTCATGGTCTACCACATTGGGTATCTTTTTTTTTCTTTCCTGTTGAAACCGGTCCGCGTTGCGTTTACCCTTTCCCATCCCAACCCTCCCCCTCCTTTTCGTGCCCAACTCTCTCTGTGATTGTAGCCGCCATTCCCGATTTGAGAAGCCCGTTTTTTTTTGTCCCCGGTCGTGCTCGTCATGATGCAATGATATCAAGTAAAGAGTATAATATAGAAAAAAAAAACCCCCCCAGTAGGAAGAACCGTCCGTGAGCTAGGCATCTCGGGCTTAGTTGCTGCCGCTCTCGAAGTTGTGGCAGCCGCGCTCGTGACGCTTCATGTTGCTGCGGACGCTAAAGGCCTTGCCACAACCGGCGTGCGGGCACTTGAAGGGCTTCTCGCCCGTGTGCGAGTGGCTGTGGATGCGGAGGGAGGAGGGGCGCGAGAAGGCCTTGTTGCAGGTCTGGCAGATGTACCGGTCCTGGCTCTGGGGGAACGAGGCGGCGGAGGAGGGGGAGATGTAGTGGTGGTGTTGCCACGGGTTGGATCCGGCAGGGCCGAGACCGACGGGGACGGGAGCCATGGGAGGGAACTGCTGGGGGAGGGGGCGCTGGTAGTAGATGCCAGACATCTGGGCCTGGGGAGGAGGCGTGGGCTGCATGGACGGGTAGTAGGACGCGGCCATGGGGTTGTGGGCGGGCAGGAAGGCCTGCTGGAACGGCTGCTGGGCGTACGAGGCCTGGACGGGGACTCTCGAGACCATGGGAGCCATGTGGCGGTGGGCGTCGGCCTCGAGAGGAGGCGTCGACTCGTAGTAGTAGTTGCTCTGGGGCTGGGAGACGACGGAGAGCTGGCTGACGGATCTTGTCGAGGGCGAGTTGTAGCCGTCGAACGAGGCGTCGGAGCTCATGGGCGGCGAAGGGGGGAGGCCGCCGCGGCCGTAGTGAGACGAGTTCGGCCTCGTCTCGGACTTTTGGGAGCATGCCGAATCCAGAGTCTGTCTTCTGCTGCTGGTGTAGCTGTTGCCGTGTTGCTGGTAGTCGGCCCGGTCCGTACCTTGCTGAGGGATTTGAGGGTGAGTCTCTGATGTGGGCGAGCCCTGGTCGGCGAGGCCGAGGAGATTTGAGATGGAGGGGAGAGAGCACTTTGATGTCTCGTCCATGGGTGGCGACGGGGGAGGCTGAGGCGGCTGGACGTATCCGTAGTGTGCGCTCTGCTGGGCAGCGTACGGGTTCGATATTAAAGCGCTCGCCATTGTTGCTGATGATGCGGTCCGAAGAACTTTGGGTTGTGTGTGTGGGTGTGGGTGTGAGAGAGTGAGAGGGAGAGAGAGAGATAGAGAGATAGAGAGGGAGAGAGATGCTTGTTTGCTACTGGGTTTGGATGCTGCTCCTTCAGGTAGAGGTGTGTCTCTTTGCCTTGATCTTTGTTATTCGTCAATGGTGCGAAGATGAGGAAGAGATGATGATGACGGTGATGATGATGGTGGTGGTGGTATGGTGGGTGGGCGTTGGATATTAGGAACGCAACAAATATTAGATGTAGAGTGGTGATTAGCCCCAAGTGCCAGCTGGATACTAGAGATTGGATTTGCTTCGGGAGTTTTCAGGATTCCAAAGGATATCTCGACGAGGGAGGAGGGGATGGCGGGTAGTTTAAGTATGAATCGGCCTGGCGAAAGAAGCTTGTTGGTGGGTGGATGGAGTATAGGTGGCAGATGGGGGAGGCAGGTATATCAGATCTCCCGAAGTAGAGTGGAATGGGTGATCAAGCGTAAATCCACACGATGATCCCTGAACGATGGGATGCCACAAAATCGCCTGTCACAAATTGTGTGTGGGTCGAGAGGAAGAGAGTGGCATACTACTAGGTCGTTACGCCAGGCCTGGGGACCAGACGAAAAAGACGGCCATGGGGGTGTGGTGCTGGGATGGCACTCAAGCAAGGGTCAGTCCAAGGTTGTCGGAAGGCTTATACACTACGTACTGCAAGGTTCGACGTCGACAAGGGGGGGGGGGGAGGGGAGCAGGAGGAGAGGAGGAGGAGAGGAGGAGGAGGAGGAGGAGGAGGAGGAAGAAGAAGAAGCCGGGGCTGTCCTCGGTACTCACAGGTAGATGAGACCGGGTGGGAGGCTGTGAAAGGCACAGCCGGATGTGTAGCAGGGACACCCACAAACACACACAAAGAGAGAGAGAGAGAGAGAGAGGAAAGGAACAATACAGAGTACGAGCATGGTATGGTACCGTTACCTGCCTCTCGGACAGAGCCTGCCTATAGCACCTCCTGGATAATGGGACGACAGGGCCAGGGGAGGGCACAGGGCCCGTTCTCTGACTTGGGGTGCATCGGGGGGATCCTGAACAATGCTTGTTGTGTGCCTGGACAGCAAATCACAACAACAACGATCTTGAGTCTTGAGTGGGAAGAAGGGGAACAGAGAAGACTTGAAGGGGAGGGGGGGGGGGGGGGGGGGGCTGGTTGGCAGCAGCAGTACGGAGTACATGGTTTACGTAGCCGGGATTGCGGGTGAGATCGAGAGCAACGAGCAACTGATCCCCCCCCGGTCGAGGATGGATCAACGTCTATGGGATCGCTCGAGGTCAAACGGTCACTGGTTTATGCAGCGGGCAGGGCTTCTGCTTGCCAGAGCTATCCGTTCAACGCCACTCCTCTCCCACACGAGAACGTACTGAGAGAGAGTCCCCTACATGTCCATGGACGCACGCCTCCCCTCCTCTTCCTCTCTCTCTCTCTCTCTCTCTCTCTTTCACTCTTTCACTTACACACCCTCCTCCGTCTTGCCGACACGCCCCTGCTCACCCCCAGCTTCCCCCCCCTCCCAAGGCCTTGGTGCGTGGGTTGCTGACATGCCCAGAGCTAATCCGGATCTAGTGCTGTCATGCATGGCACCACTCGGGCCACCATTTCCTGTTCTGGCTTCTGGTCCCGTTCCGAAGACGAGGGCAGGCAGTCTGAGGGGCCTGTCCCTTGTCCTGTCATGAAGGCTTGTGTGTTTGGGACGGAGGCCCAAGGGGTCGGTCTAGGGACGAGGCGAACCCACCCTCAAAGCACGAATCTACTACCTACCGGTACTGTTATTGCTGTGCAGCTGCTCGTGGGCTTTGGGGGGGGGGTGGCCAGTCGCTCGCGCAGGGCACCACATACATACACCCACCCACACACACACACACACACACACACATATACACACACTCACATACACTTGAGACGAGTAACGACTCTGTGCCTGACTGACGTCGGGGGGGAGGCGTGTGGCGTGTGAGGCCCCAAGAGCTTCATCGATACCCTGCCAGCCCTGTGCTGCGACCGGATTGTTGAGCTGATCTTATGCCGTTCATCGCTTCTGCCTCGTGTGTGCGTGCAGGTGCCAGAAACGTCATCCCAAGGCTGCCCACGAAGAAGGGCCGCCGCCGCCGCCGCCGCCGGGGTGAGGAAAACGGACGGTGCTTCGACGTGCCGTGCTGGGCCCCATGTTCGGATGACTGGTGTCTTGGTTCCAGAGAGTCCCTGATCTGGCCATGATGTGCACAATTGTCAGATCCGAGCTGGAACTCGCCCCTCCCAGCCCGCCGCCGATGCGAGATGATCCCAATTTTGGGTTCGCGTCTTGCTTGCTGCCCACATTTTGGGTTCGTTTCTCTGCCGTATGCGGCCGTTCGTCCAGGGGCCGCATGGCAGAGGGGGTCCACGCCAGACGGCACTGAGAACGGATGAAGCCCATCCCATAACACGGACGGGAAGGGCATTAAACTGCCACGTTATCCCGGATTTTCTGCAGGGTCTCGCGGGCAAGCGTGAGGGACGGGTGCTGTTTCGATTGACGCTCATGATCCGGCTCTTCAGACAAGCTTAACCGGAACAAGGCAGACAGCGAGCGAGAGAGAGAGGGTGGTCTGTAACGAAGGCGGTCCTGTTTTAGAGCCGCTCATGCACACAAGCAGTCGTCGTCGGATGGAGAGAGCCGGCGTGCTCGATGTTGCAAGAGCCTCTTCTTTTGCAACGGCCACGACCTCAACTGCCGTATGTTGGCCGCGGCGTCCTGGCGGATACCGCTACGCTTGGCCAAAGCCGGCACTTGCTCGGTCCAACGTTGACGCGGCGATCTCGAGAAAACGTGCCATGACTGCCGTGTGGACGGTCGAGGGTCGACGGTTGACTAGGGCATTTCAGGTAAGGCATTAGTCGAGTCCTGGCAACTCGTGAACTCTCTCTCTCTCTCTCTCTCTCTCTCTGTTCTCTTCCAGGCGATTTCAACCCCCCCCCAATGATCGAATCAAGTCCAGCAGACGACGAGCAACGACGACGAGCAATGACGACGCGTATCCCTAGATTAAGTTTTGGATTGCAGCCCCGACTGGCTGCCAGTTGGTGGCTTGAGGCATCCAGAAGCGCCCAGGGACGCTCTCCCGTCGTCTCCGCAAGCTCCAAGACAAGCGTTGCCGCTAAGTCGGCGCCGTCGACATCGTTTGCATCGGGCGGCCGTGCGGATGGGCCTGCGCACGTCAAGTTTGAGAGCGTCCAGCGTAGTTGTCAGCAGCTCCTTAGCCTCCTCCTCGGGCCAGGTCGGCGTGAGCTCCGACGCGCCCATCGCGTGCCCCCCCCCCTCCTCCCATCTTGCTGGCCGCCGGGTACATGACATGGAACCAGACGACAGTCGCCGTCGTCTCCGGCGTCAAAGAGACGGCACGGTATCGTGCATCAGGGGCACCGGGAGCCTGTTTCTCGAAGGGGCAAGACTCCATGTCGGCATGGTACGTGTACAGACAGACAGGTATGAGGGCGTATGAGATGTGAGATGTGTGTGTGAGGGGGGGGGGGGGGGTGAAGAAGGCGTGCGTGGGAAAGGTGTGGGAAAAGGCGTGGGAAAAAGGGGGGGTTGAGAAACAGACGGTCGGAAACAAACGCTAATTCCAATATGATCTTCAGTTTAGCTCCGGCGCCAGGAAAACCCCTCGCCTGCGCAGGGTGGCTTAAACCTTGCAAGGACAAGGGCGTCATGGTAGAAGGAGACCTTGGCCTGCCTCCTCTCTCTCTCTCTCTCTCACTCTCACTCTCTCTCTCACTCTCTCTCTCACTCTCTCTCTCACTCTCTCTCTCACTCTCTCTCTCACTCTCTCTCTCACTCTCTCTCTCACTCTCTCTCTCACTCTCTCTCTCACTCTCTCTCTCACTCTCTCTCGGTCGGATTCTCGCACTCTCTGCTCGCAAGGTAGCCTCCGCCTATCTCTGACCCTAGCAGCCCTTGCTGAAGGGGTCCGTGATCGACCCTTGGAGTGGACAAGGGCCGGGGAAGATGGCAGAGAAGGTTTGGGAACTGTAATGGGACGCATACGGAACGGCAACAGGTTTGCTGGGAAAGGCCAAGGTTCAAGGGGGGCCTGGGGAATCCCTCTCCCCCCCCCCCCCCGGGAGGAGGACGATGGCATGAAGAAGGCCTCGAGTTCCGAGAGACCCCAGGCACGACTTGTGCAACAGAAATGCCATCAGATGAAGCAGTGACTCGTCCGTTGTTGGGCGCATCTGACTTTGCCGCCCGTCACGCCGTGTTCCGGCCGAAATCGTCCCAAGTCTCGCCGCCGTGACAGCTTCCGGCCGCTCTGGTGTTTTGCGAGTGCTTTATTTTTTGCCCTGCGCGGCATGGGCGTCGGACGACAATGCCATCGCGGGTGACATGTGCCGTCGTGTGTTCTTTTGGTTGGCGTTTCGGAATGCGTAGCCGGGCGACATCTGGGAACTTCAGATGGCCTTGTCATTCATTACGTTCCCTTTGCATTTCTGCCCTATGCATTTTGCCATGTGCGTCGCCTTGTGACCGAAGAGCCTCCCTGAGACCCTAAACAACATCTCGGCATGGCACACACCTGGGGAACCGACGAAGACGAACAACACACACACACACCACCCCCCCCCTCCATTCTCTTCCCCAAGAGTCTTCCCCAAGAGAGACTTGTTGCACTTGCAAGGCTCGGGGGAACGGGGAAACGGGGGGGAGAGGGGACGTTGAGACAGAGTGCAGACTTCAAGACGTCGCTTAGAAGAATGGCTGACGACGGCGTCGTCTAGCGCACCCGTGTCAATCTTCGCGAAAGACCTTAGCGCCCTCGCGCGTGAAGACAACGACACACCGAGACATTCCCTCGCTGAGTTTCTGTCGGCAGTGAAGACTCTCTCTCTCTGTCTCTCTCTCTCTTTCTCTCTCTCTCTCTCTCTCTCTCTCTCTCTCTCTCTCTCTCTCGATCTCCCTCTCCCTCTCCCTCTCCCTCTCCCTCTTGTGTGACGAGGTTCCAGTGAGACTTGCGTGGCGCCAAGGGCTAAGGGCTAAGGGCCAAGGGGGGGGCACGCGGTCCGGCGGTTGCTTGCTTTTTCCAAGACCGGCCCCCCTTTCGCGGACGAAGCCATCACGATTCACGAGATGGCGTGGCTACCGCCTCGCCGCGTGCCAACGCCGAAGAGAGTTTTCCGTGTTTCGTTGCGAGGCACGCTAGACTCACACCAGAACCCGCCTTGGAATCCTTCACGGGGACTGCCAGACGCGCCTTTTGCTTATTCACCCGCGACTAATCGCACCGGCACCGTCTCTCTCGTATCGGTTTGCCGGCATGGCATACTATGTATTATACGTTAAGCAGCACCCTGGAGTAATGCAATAGTTCATGTTCGCTCAGTGCATATACGTATGTATGTATGTATGTATGTATGTATGTACTCGCTCGACGCGTCATCCATCTAACCCTGTTCAGCGCCTATAATACGGATCTCACCTTTTGTTATCCTCGCAAATGGTGTCTGCATACCACGCCGGCCGTCCCACGGTACCATCGCTCGCATCCTCGCTCACCGTTATGGGATGATGACCCCCCCCCCCCCCCTCCTCCACCCCCTAATCTCTCCATCTTCCCAATCGATGTAACGCCTCGTTCGTTCACTCGCCAATCGGTAGCAGCTGGGTGCCCCCCCCTCTCCCCGCCATGGGAGGATCGTGTGATGGGTGAGCGCCGCCGGCATCATCATCGTAGTCTCTTGGCCCGTTTTGTGCTCGTTGGTTGAACCCTGAAGCTACGTAATGGTCTGCGAGTTTGCCCGCTGCGGAGCACGTCACGTCTTTCTACTTTATTGTACTTTGTTGCACGTCACGCCGCCCACCCCGAGAGGGAAACATGGGAAATGAAGGGCCCTGGCAACGCCATCGCTCCAAAAATGACCTCGCAGATGAGCCCGTTCAGTTCAGTTCCTGGGAGTATGCCGTTGCGGCTGCAGATCGCTGGGAAGCCCGCCCGCCCACGTAGTCCTGTATAATTCATCCCCCCCTCCCCGAGTATAGTTTACTACCATATATGCGTATCCTCTATTTTGACCTTGGCTAGGGCGAAATGAGCATCCGGTAACGACTCAGTCGCCAGTTCGTTTGTTTCGACGGAATTACTTTGGCCCCCCCCTCCCCATCTTCCCAATTGGCAGCCCAGTCCCGAACCCTCGGTCTCGGTCAACGTCCTAAAGGAGCATTGGCGATCTCTGCTTTTCTTTGAACATGGCCGCGCACCAAGAGCGAAGATCAGTTTCGGACAGACATACGAAAACCGAAGCTTCCACGCGTGCCCGGGCTTTGAAGCTCTGCTAGCGCGATCCTCAGCAGCACCCTCCCCGAGTCCCCAAGCATGTCTGCCTTCTCCTTCTCATCCGCCGCCGCCGCTGTCGATGCGCGCGCGGACGGACAGACGGCCTAGACAGATCTCTCCTTGTGTGTGTCTCTCTCTCTCTCTCTCTCTCTCTGGTGGACAAGGGGGTGGGCAAGGCTCCGCGGACGAGCAAGGGTAGCCAGAGCATCTAGACCAACCTCGGCCTAGTTGTACCGAACGAAACGGCGTCCATCCAGATCGGGCCCAGCGCATGGCGCCCGCCAAACCTTTAGTACCGGCCAGTCTCCCTTTCCTCGTTGTTCTGTTCTGTGTGTGTTCTGTCCCGCCCACGCGCGCGCGCGCGCGCGCATGCAAGCAGCTGCGTGTTGGCCCTGCAGTATTTTGGGGGGGGGGAGGATCTCACAGCGAAGCGGCCGTACCTCGGAGCCTCTCTTGTGCGTGATCGATCGGATTGTACATACTTTGCACACGGCTGCGCATATCGACGTTTCCATATACCCCCGAAACCCTACCCGATTCTCGGTTCCCCAGGGCCGTACGCCGTCCTAGACGGATACAGAGTACACGGTAGACAATGTGGCAGTTGGACCGCTGGTCAAGCGCCGGTGGCGGGTAGCGGGTGCGACGCCTGGCCAAACACCGGGGCTTTTTTCTTCTTTTCTTTTTCTAATGACGGCACCGGCCTCTGGCTGCGAAGGAGGTGGCTGTGGCCCAGATCATCTATCTCTATGCAGCATACATACATCGGTTTCGAACCACAAGTCCAGCCCTCCTCCCTCTCTCTCGATGTTCCTAGTGCCGGGAGACGATGGCATATCCCGATGATAGAACTCTCCATCTCTTTTCTTGCCTTGTGTGTGTGTGTGTGTGTGTGTGTGTGTGTGCCTCTCTCTCTCTCTCTCTCTCTCTCTCTCTCGCCATGAGCATCTCTTTCGTCCAGTGTCTCTCTGGTTGTCCTAACCATCAGCCAATTTCCGGGTAGGCAATGGAGGCTGGGCTAGCCTTCTCCGTGTCACCCCCGTCGTGCAGGGCCTACCTCGAAGCGAAAGGCACTAAGGCGGTGATCGTCTTTGACTGCCTCGGGTATTCATTCTCCTTGGAAACACCCACAAACACCCACTTAGCAAGTCTTTGGTCAGCAGGAAACCAGGCGGGCACATTGCCGCAGCATATACGGATAGCAGTTAGCGTGCACTCTCTGGCTGGCTGGGGCTGCCACCCCCGCCCCCCCCCCCCCCGTCGTGTCGATCTCGAAGAATGTCCCACGCATCCGGGCGGGAAAAGCTGATCCAACCGTGATGGGCAACGATGTCGTGGGAGCCGGCACTGACCACTATACTGGTGCCGTGCTAAGCCCCGGCCTTGACTTCCTCTTACAAGATAACCTACTCGGAGAGTGTCCGCAGGGCAAAAGGCTATATTCATTCTCTCGCGGATAAAGGAGGCAGAATCCACTCCCTCAGGTCGAAGTCGATGAAGTGGGCGGGGGTGGGGAGCCACCGCCTACATCACCACCCGTGTGTGTATGCGTATGCGTATGCGTGTATGTGTATCGATGTGTGTGTGTGTGCCGTTCTCACGGCATAGAACGACAGATGCCGCGAACACTTGGCTCCTGCGGAGGAAATGCCATCCGGAAACCCCTCGCCGTCAAAAGCCTCCCATGACTCTAGTTCAGACGATGTCGTCCCGTCGTCTCTGCAACTCGCAACGTGCCATGTGCACCTCTTGGCATCTGCATGATCGTCCTGAAGCACGAGTGGTGTCACGGAAGACTAACCGACCGACGCGTGTGTTTGGTACGCTGTGTGCTTCAGGCATATCAATGCTGGACGCATATCCGAATTCTCCGGCCCCCCCCCCCCCATCTTGTTTTTTCTATGGTCCGTCGCAGATCATCCACAATCGACCGGCTCGTCCACCGGGGTGTTGGAGTGTATATACGATTAACGTGTAATAGGACAGGGCGTGGCAGTGGTGCAGAACAAATCGACAGACGGCGGAGGGTACGTGACTGTAAGACAGGCTGAATCCCATTTGCGTCATGGTTCTTCACACGCACACGGCAGCATCATCTCGAACCATGCCTCAAAACACACCACCTTTGCGGGTAAACCGCTCCCAGGACCCTGACGTAGTGGGAAATGTGACTGATGCCGGATGGTGCCATGCCGTAGCTCCGGAGTGCTCTAGACCGCTGCACACCAGCCGGGAAACATACACTACAGCTGGCATTCTGGTGGCTCATGGCACGCACGAGCACGAGCTTCTGTTCGCACCTAGTTTATTTGAGAGACAACGCTATAGAATTGCCGACCGACCGGCGCTGTATCTACTAAGGTTTCGTCGCAGCGCCACGCAACATCGTTTCCCCTCCCGGGCCCAGGGAGAAAACCCACTCGACACTTCGTTAGGGCGGCCGGGAGACAGAACGGCGTCCAGCGTTTGCCGGCGCAGGGGAGGGGGGGAGGGAGACAGGTAAGGCAACTCGTACAGAATAGACCACCATGGTGGCGTCTGTCCAGGCGGTGTACACAAGAAACGATGAGAGGGCCGCCTCTGTTAGTGATGTATGATCGGGAGCCAGCCGAAGAAAGTTGAGGTCATCTCGACCATCGTCAACACGATCGACCCTCCCCCCCATATGCCGTAGGCGCAATGGTTCGATGAGGCCAGCCCATCTGAATGCCGCCACCCATCGCCCCCCTCTTCTGGGCCAATGGCATACGCCCAGTACCAGCGCGATGGGCGTCACCAAACACCTCATTCAGGCCTTGCCCGCAGCGGTCGCTGACTGGGATGCTGAGTCCAGGCGAGCTAAAAGTGTAGAAAGGATCTGTCGATCAGCACAGGGGTGGGGAGGAGAGGGGATGCACCGGGCCAACCCAGCCCAGCCCTGGGCTCTCTCTCTCTTCCCGTCTCAACTTGCTTTTGGAAGCCGTCCGAAATCGCGTGCGTGCGAGCGAGGGTGGTGGTGCCAGAAGTCTGTCTTCTCTGACGAACCCCCAATGAATTCCATACGAGAAATGACGTACCGGCAGAAGAGGACAAAAGGGTCCGTGAAAATGAGAGGAAATGAGGCTCAAACGTCCAGTAAGACATGTCTGGGGATATGAGAAATGTGTCTTCAATATCGGCGGGCTTGGCGGCTTAGGCATATCCTTCCGTCGCCTCGAGTCGTGTCGTACTAGGTAGGTATAGTCAGTCCCAATGCTTTCGTTCTCCAAGGCTTAGTTGGCTCTTATGCAATGCCGCTCACTCCTCCTCCTCCTCCTCCTCCCCCCTTACATCGTGTTGAGTGCCATTCACGGTGTATAACGCTACTACTGGGTACCTGCGCGACCTCAAGAGGGCGAACGAACGCCCTGTAACTGTACGCTGTGCCTCAGCTCGCTCCTCCCCTTGGCTGTGCTGTGCAGTTCCTAGTGTAGAACGTCTGTGGAACGATGATGCTTGGGACCCCGGTCTGTCACTCGGGCTGGCCTTGAGATTTCCGAGAGTGGGGGAGAGAGTATCCGTACTGAAGAGAGAGAGAGAGAGAGAGAGAGAGAGAGAGAGAGAGAGAGAGAGAGAGAGAGAGAGAGAGAGAGAGAGAGGAAGAGCACAGGCCAGAGGTGTACCCGTGGGATCTAACGATTCGGGCCAGTTGCTGAGATCCCCGTTTGGCTTACTTTGCTGTGCTCCGTTGTGGCCCCCTGGTCCGCCGCATTGAAGAGGCTTCGTTTCGCGAGATTGGGTAATTCAACTCTCGCCTTCGTGACACGGACAAGCCCGGATTAGATCTCTCTCTCTCTCTCTCCCGTCTTGGCTCCACAGAGGTCGTTGACTAGCTAGGCTGTCCTGGACCGAGACAGCTAACCGAAGGTTTCGGCTGGAGTTGCGGTGGCGGGCATCTACGTTCCCAACTCGGAAAAGATCTGGAAAAAGGGCTACACAGAGTTTTGAACAAAAAGAAAAGAAAAAAACGCACAGCGGCTCTCATAGCTTTCGACGGGCTGGTCCGGTCTCGCTCGAACGATCCCATGGTTGACTCGAAAACGAAAGCTGACACGACACGATGATTTACATACAGATGCTCTTCTTCATTGACATTCCTCCTCCCCCCCCTTCACTGCAATTCAGCTCCTCTCTCCTTTTTTGGGGCTCCTCGGCCGGCAATCCTATTGGACGCCTCTCTCTCTCGCATGCCCATGAACACACGTCTGGACCTCTCAGCAGAGGAGGGTGTGCGAAACCCAAGCGAGCCCACGCAAGGCCCACGGGACAATCCTGTGATCTCCAACCTCCGCGACGATCAGCTGGGGTTCGCCTGCACCGCCAGCACCAAGCCGCTCTTGACTGGACGCGGCCCAAAGAGGATGGGGGGGAGGGGGAACCGCCACGCGGAGAGGCGCACCCTCGAGGAACCGTAACGCCAGTTGGGAGTGGCGTCTGTGAACCTGGAATCTGTTGTCCCTATCGCGCTAGCTTGAATTGGCCCCTGTTGATGTTGACGTTGATGGGCAACATTCGTCAACCGGCCACTTTACTATATGTGAGTTGGTGGTATTCACGTAGTATTATTCATCAAGCTCTTCGCAATCATCGGGCTGAGGGTTGCATTGCTATGTTCGTGGCCTCCCCCCCCCCGGTTGTCCTTGTCGTTGTCGCTGCCTTGGCTACCTATCCTTTTCCCCGTCTTTCCGTGCCGGTCGAGTCGAGAGAGCTGGCAAGGCCGATCCCCCCCTTGACTATTACCCCCCCCCCGTCGAGAAGGCCAGGGGGGGAGGGAAGAAGATGGTCACTAAGGCGCTGTCACTCGCTAGCGGTTTTCTTATTATCCCGCCATCCGGCTCCAAATCTCTTTTGGCGCCTCCGGGCGTCATCATGGCCTGACCGACCTAGGCCGTTGCGTTGACATCTCTGCCGCGGACCATCGTCGTTTGCCATGCTTCCTTCGGCTCGATGGATACATACATACATAGTTCACAGACACGCGCGCAAGAATATGGCAAGCCACGCTCGCGAGCCCCCAGCTGACACTCGCAGGGCCCCCCTCGATCCCTGGTCCAACGTCGCCTTGGTGGATAACCCGTTCCGGTTGACGACCGACCTAGTCGTCTCTTCCGACACAAGGAAGAGCCTTGCCCTCACTTACAGCTTTCCATCGGCAGTGCCCCGATCTGGTATGCTTCCCAGTTCGATATTGCTACATGTTTTTTGTTTTGTTTTGTTTCTCTTAAAGGTCACAACCGGGCTCTGCCGGGGGGGGGAGTGGGCGCGCGGATGCATTTCATAAAGCCAGTGTTGAATACCCTTTTTATCGATTTTGTCTATTAATAACGCCCGCACAATATGTCAATGCGACGAGATTACCCAATCTGGACTTTGCCCGGGATGTGACGTCCAATTGCCTTTTCCGCTGTTTGTTGTTCTTTGCTTTTTCCCGTTCCCCCCCCGCCTCGTCCTGGATTGTCCATTTTTGCTGTGCTGCAACGCCAACGACAATATGGTTCATATCCACGATCCAGACTCCCTTTGATTCTCATCTCACCAATGCCGTACGCCCCCCCTCTCGTTCTCGTTCTCTTCCGGGAGGGGTGTTAAAGTTCTGATTACCTAGTCGGTGATCAACCGCGAAGGATCAGCTCGGTCTGAAGGGGGCTGATTCTGCTCACTACGCGAGGTTTCAAGCAGTCACCAGCACCGTGCTGCAAAAGAGAGAGAGAGAGAGAGAGAGAGAGAGAGAGAGAGAGAGAGAGAGAGAGAGAGAGAGAGAGAGAGAGAGAGAGAGAGAGAGAGAGAGAGAAAGAGAGATGCCGTTGCTGGGATGTTTGGCCAGCAAATAGCACGTGCATGCGCTTGCGCCGGTCAACTGCAACCGGAACGTCGACCGGTGTGCCCGTCGTCGACCTCGCGGCTTCTCTGCCGGTGTGCCTATACCGCATGCCGTGGTCTACAGTGCTGCAATAGAACTCAAAGTGAGAGGCGGCTGTAGACAGGCAGATGCACAATGACTGCTGGGAAGCCTGCAGTGCGACCCAACACCACCACCGAAAGCGCCCTCTTCCCCGGCGAGGTGGCGGTCATCCATCACGTCTTTCCAGTCCATCCCGCTGAACGCACAAGCTCGGAGGGGAGACAGAGCAGAGGGGACGCGAGAGAGAGAGAGAGAGAGAGAGAGAGAGGCAGGGAACTCGCTGCGAGCTTAGTTTATCGCCGCTTTCTCTCTTTCTTTCTCTCTCTTTCTCGCTCTTTCAAGGATCCCTCTTCAAACAACGATTCCCCACCCGTATCCGCATAGCTGGTTTTTTTTAATTGATTTTTTTTTTTCCTTTCCCGCTGTTTACTGATCTTGTCCCGCCGCATTGGCCGGCACTAGAGAAGCAGCACCAAGGGGGAAGATGACCAGGGGGGGGGAGGGCTCCTCCCGAGCTTATAAGAGAATTTGTCCCATTACTTGCTGGATTATAGGTGCTCCAGGACCATCCAAAGATGGACAAAGAGGCGCCTCTACTGCCAGCCGCCATATCACGACGGCAAAAAACGTGTGAGCTGCTGCTGCTCCTCAGACCTGGGGGGAGGAGGAGGAGGAGGAGAGGAGAGGGCCGGCCATGGCTGATGGATTGTCCATGCCTGGCGTGCCGGCTTCCGTGCGCCGGACCAAACCCGCCTCAAATTGCATTTGCCAGCCCGCGCAGGTCCGACAAACATGCAACACCGGCATTGCAAAGAGCCTTGCATATCCGCCTCTATAGTGCGACTCGACTACTGCGGGCCTGCGGAGGAACTCCGTACGATAAACCCAGAGAGAGAGAGAGAGAGTTGAAAAGCCGATGACTCGCAAAAAAAGCCACATGGCCACGAAAAGGATACCCCCCCCCCCCGGCTGAGATCACCGAGACCGCGGGCTTAATACATGATAGTAAGAGAATGCCTGTCTGCGGAATTCTACTCAAAGGGGAATATATACCCATCTCGTACCCAGCCCTGTTGGTATGCAAGTAGGGCTCAGAAAGACCGACGGAGACGGGCTCTCGCGAAATGAGTTATTCCTGCTTTCGTACGACGCCTTCCACCCCCCCCCCCCGGCCCCTGGTGCCCTATATCAGGTTCCTATTAAGGGCTCGAGATAGCGCCAACGCTCCCGCTTGCTTTTCGATAGCTCCAAAGGGAACACTGCAAAATAGCCCGTGACAGTGTCTGGGATGAGAAGAGGGGGGGGGGGGGGGGGGGGGGGAGTTATCCCGGCTGGGGCGGACGGACATCTTTCATCGATACATATCGATATTACAACTTTGTTGCCATCGACGGCCCACTGCTCTCGACGGTCTTGCCGCCGCCGCGCATGTGACTACTGCGACTCGAGAATCAATATCCGAGGAATAAGAAGGGAACCTGCAGCTTACCACCGCACGCACGGGGGGGGGGGCTCCTATCTATTCAACATTGCAAGAGGGACGGGGGCAAGGGATGGATGGATGGATGTACCGGGAAGGCAAGGCAAGGCAAGGCACAGTTAAGCAGCGGGCCAGTACCAAGCCGTTGGGTGAGTTCCGGCTGTTGCCAGAGAGCTTCTTCTTTCACCTTGGAAAAGGCTGACACTGGTCGAGAAAGCACATCTTCGAGGCTGCTTCGAGGCGCGCGATTCGGCACCACTTCTCCAACTATGCCCAAACCGACAACTGCATCGTGGTCAAGGATCCTATCCCTGCTGCTCCTCTTCTTCCTCCTTCTCGGTCCTCCTCCTTCTCCTCCTTCTCCTCCCCCCCCCCCCCCCCCCCCCCGTTCGCGCGCCCCCCCCTTGGACCTTTTCCCCCCTCAAAAGCAGACTCTCCCACCCATTTGCCGTCTTTCCCATCCGTGTGCGTGACGTTACGTTATGTGGTACATGCTGGAGAGTCCGCCCCACCGATCACCGTCCTTGATAATTGCCTTTGACGTCGTTCATCGCGGCGAGGCTCCGTTGGTACCGAGCCTCTGGGGCCCTACATCCTGACAAGCTGGGAACAAGGCACCTTTGGGTTTGTTGGATCAAAACTGGAGCCGGTATACACACACACACATAGTACCCGGTATGTCAGAGTCCGACACCCGACGGCGGGCTGAAAAGGAGAAGAAAACCTCCCCCCGGACTGAAAGGAGACTTTCAGGGCGAACTCTCAGCGTGCCGCCCTTGGTGGAACTACCCTGCCTATATCAGAAGGACCGACCTCGGTGGGCGCGTAAAACTAAACAACATCAGCCCACAGTTCCCTCGCCGCCGGGACTCGGACAAAGAAAAGAGGGGGGGAGGGCAAATCCCAGCAGAGATACACACGTCCCCTTTCGCGCGCGTTGGCGTCTCTCAGACGATACGTACATGGTGGTGTAGAATCCACTGGCTGTCAGTACCGTCACAGGCAGTTCGTCGAGAGAGAGACCAAGGATGCTGTACATACGCTAAACGGCACGCCAAGTTGATGACACAAAACGGCACGAAGCCGAGTCGAGCTTAACCTCCCTCGATTTGGTGTGTCCACTCCTCTGCCTCCCCCCCACACCTCCCTATCCGTCGCACGGTGAGGCTGTGCTTGGGATACGTATCGAGAACCGTGGGACTGGGGGGCGTGTGAGGGGCCCGACTAGGGAGTCCGCGATTCAGAGGATCATTTCCAGGGATCTTGCAAATCGTAGCGTCCACCACGATCCCATCCCCCCCCAAACCCCGAAAGCAGCTCGTGCTTCTCGGACAAGAGAGAAAGAGAGATGGTGTAGTCCCGGGAGGGAGTGTGATGTGAGTGTTCTATGGATGAGAACTCACGAGGTAGTCATGAGAAAGAAGACCGGCTGCCTGCCTGCCTCCAGCATACCAACAGGCGGATCCAATAGTTTGGAGTCTGCTCGTCCGCGTCCACCGCACCTTGTTGTTGTTATACCCAATCCACCCAGGGGCCCAGAAGGGAAGGGGGGGTAGGGGGTGGTAGGTGGTAGGTGGTATGTGGTAGGGGGGATACAGGATGGATGGCCGGAAGTTTCCAGGAAACTCACCCGCTTGCCCGTGGGCGGGAACAAGTGACGATCAGCATCCTTCGAGCCCGTTCATACCACCTTCATTCCAGCAAGTAGATGAGCGTCGTCCGTCGAGCCTGGGGTGGGACGATGCGTTCTGACATCAGCTCTCCGTCGTCTCCCAAGTCTTTCAGAGAAATCTCCGTCCGTCTAGCTCGCCCATGTCCCTCTTCCCCCCCCGTGTATGATGAGGGCAATGGGTTCTCGGTTCGCGTGAGCGGGAAGGACACATACCTCGAGATCACCCGTACATTGTACATCGTACACTCCATTCACCGGCATCCACTCGACGTGCAGCCGTCCCGACGGGCGACGCTGTCTGTCTTCCACCTCTCAGTGGCCAGTTCTCCCCCCTTTCCCCCCCATTTCCTTCCCCTTGGCTACCGGTGTGATATGACAAGATTCCCACCAGCCGGAGGAGGCTCTAGAGCATCCAACTCCGCAGGATTGCCCTCTTCGACCTCCAGGTTCGCGCCACCTGACACGACGAAGATCCCTGGCATCATCATGCTCGCAGATGGGGGAAAGGGAAAGGGAAAGGGAAATGGGGGGGGAGGAGGGTTGCTGAAGCATACGTAAGGGAAGGTAACCGCATATGCCGTACCAAAGATCACTGGATGATCACCGACGCATATCCATCTATGGGTGGGTGTGTCGGAAAAGTCCAGCACGTCAGCGACCACCACCTCCATGTTCGTTACCCCCTCTCCTCTTTCCTGCAGGCCGTATCCATAATTGCGTACTGTAACGCATCCACGGGGACGGCGGAGGCCACCCGTATCGTGACTCCTTTCTTCCTGGCAGTAGCTTAAGCCTTGATAGACTCCGCTGGTTTGCTGCAGGACGAGACTTTAGGAGATGGTTCGGAGGGGGGCAAAACCACTCAGAGCGAGACACGCCTTGATGCTGAGTAGGGCAAGGAGAGGAGAGGTGGGGGGGGATGGGGATGGGGAAGGGGGCGTAGGTGGATGGATACTCGCAAAGAGGCTCGCGATATGCAGCAGCAACGGAGAGGGTGGAAATCCACCACGATCGTCGCAGGCGCGGGAGTCGGACGGAGCTTTCCTTCCCACGTGCCCCGTCTTATCGCTGGGTGCCGGCATGCCTGGAGGGCCTTCTGAGCCATCGGAGGAAAGGGACTGGCCAGACTGCCATCTCGCAAATCTGCGCCGCTTGGAGAGGGGTGTGCCTCTCTCGCCTCTTCCTTCGGCCGATCAACGAGTCCCAACCAAAAGTCTCACTGCCGGCTCCGGCTTTCGCTGGATAAGCTGGCCGGTGGGTGTATAAACAGGTTTCCGAGCAAAAGGCAAAACAGTGTCTCGTAACCGCTGGCTTTGGGGGAGGGGGGGGACTAGTTGGGATTCGGGAAGCCACTTGGAAAGAGTTGCCAAGAAAGAGAGAGAGAGATAGAGAGAGAGAGAGAGAGAAAGAGAGAGAGAGAGAGATAGACCTGAGAAAGAAAGCCCGTCTATCCGTCAAGATACAACACTAGCGGCCCTTACATACCTCAGTTACCGCACCCGCAGGCGCCACAAGTCGAGCCGTCTCGACTTCGACCCCCTTCTAGTCCAGAACCTCTAGTGTCACGGCAACGTTTACAGGGCTGGCAACGCAGGGAGCATCTAGAAGGAGGAGGATAATGGAAGCAAGGCGGCTCCTGGGTGTGATGGCATCTGCGTACGTCCCAATAGTCAGCAGCCACGCGGCAACAAGCCGAAGCAGGACGCATCGCCTGCTCAGAGAAGACCGAACAGATATCTGCATACCAGCCATCGAGACGGGTGAGCAGATGGTCCCTCCACCCCCCACCCCCCGTTCTCCTCTCCAATCTCCTTGCGCCTGTGGAGGGAAGGGGGGAGGAAGCGTGATCGAGGCCCGGAAGCCGTAAGGCGTCCCCCTCCCCCCCCCCCGAAATTAACTTGCCTTTCCCGGTGCCGAGGCCAAAGCAGCAAGCAAGAAAAGATGACTACATTTCATCATTCATCATGCACGTCGGCGGGATGGCGGTGATCCTCCTCGGCCCTCCGTCCCAATTCTATAACTGGTCGACGTCCGAACGTGTCCCCCCCCCCTCCGGCGCCCCCTACCTCTTCCGCGCGACTGTGCTGCGCTGTGCCGCAAACGCGCCTTGCATTAGCAAACATTTGAAAGATCGACCCGGAAAGGGACCATACCATACGGTGCTCCGAGCTCTCGACAAGCGACCTCGTGGCTTGCGGATGCTGCTAGTAGTAGACTGACCTGCTGGCCCCCCTTGACGGCGTTCCCCTACGCCCTGCATCACGGTTGCTTTCAGTTCATCCCCTCTCTCTCTCTCTCTCTCACCCTCCCTCCCTTTTGGGCTGTTCGTTCGTTCAAACCCTCCCCGGCCGCTTGGATGTAGGAGCATATGCATACATGCCATACATGGGTCTCCGGGGGGGGAGTGGACAGGGTGGTACAATACCCGATTCGAACGTCGTCAGTCATGCTAATGTCGGCGGTCGATCTGGACCTCCAACCTTGTTTTAGAACGTGTGACGGTTACCCTTGTCAGACAGGCGAGACGAAAGAAAGAAGTTAAACAAGAGGAAAAAGCAAGAAAAGCCCGAGTGGTGTAGTACGTGGTCCTTACATATATCACCGTGGTGCTCGCATTTGGGAAAAGGTTGGCAAAAAAAAAAAGAAGGTCTCGAGGGTAGAAGAAGAAAAGCAATGTTTGTTTCCCGCTGTCGCTCCACGCCCTGCCACCACCCGGCTGCATGTTGAAGCTTGACAAACCCCGAGAGACCAACGTATTGGCGATCCCGCGACGCGGACGTCACTTCTGTTCTCGGTAGGATCTCCCGAGGGAGAAGAAACTTCTTTCCCCTCGCCGGAGACACAAGAATTGTCACGACTGGCGGCAGGGGCACACCCCCGGGGTTGTTGATAGGTGGTCGGCTTAATTGGTGAAGTGTGAGAGACAGAGACAGAGAGAGAGAGAGAGAGAGAGAAAGGGTCTTTGGCCTCTCTAGGGCTTGCTTCATGGACAGTTTGGTGGAACGGCCAACCTCGACGACTTCGCATGTGGTGTTTTGTTTTTTCCTCCCCTCCCCCCCCCTCGCGCATGTCTGTCTCACCCGCGGGGGGAGGGGCGCCACGAAAACGAGAGACAGAAACGCTCGCTCGCTCCCTTGAGTGCTCTAGGCCGCGCGTCGGTATTCTTCTAGCTGCCGTTATGGCTGGCGTTCGAAGCTCGCAAGTCTCCGGCTAGAAGCCGGTTCTGTCGTCGCCTTTGCGTGGCTTGAGACACCGCGTTTTGGGAGGGGGGGGGAGAGGGAGGGAGAGAGCTTGCCCTTTCTTCGCATGGCCCTCCTCCGTCCTTCTCGATGGCGGTGGTTTGGTACGGGAACACGCCAGTGTCACGGCGGCGACGGAAGAAATGTCGTTGGGCCGTCTCCTCTTTGAGGCTCATCGCTTGTTTTTTTTCTTCTTCTTCTTTCCTCCCCCTGAGACAAACCGTCGTTAGTCTATACGAACTAGTGCGTAAGACACAGCAAGATAAGGGCCGTCTTCCTACCCCGTGCACAGTCTAACTTTCTAGGGTCTAAAGAGACTTCAAGGTTACCGGTATGGCAACCCTCATTTGGTCTAGATCTCGTCCATCTCCCCCTTCATCACGATCGTGATGTGATAAATCTGACTTTCCCCTTCGAACCGTCCTGCCATATTGGGAAAGCAAGGCAGTATGTAGCCGCATGTCTAACCTCCAATTGCCCCAGGCCATGTCTCCTTTCTGCAGGGGCACTAGTCCGACTTGGACAACCACTTCGCTAGCCTCTCCTCGCGTGTCTCGAGACGCTAGCGACACATGTCAGCGTAGACAAAGAGCGAACCATCCGCACGCCGAGTCTCTCTCTGCCTCAGGCGGCCTGGCCTCCGTTGACCCGGGGGGGGCCGGGGGGGGGGCGGAGTCGAGGGGATACCGGACCCCTTTTCTTCTTTAGAGGCTGAATTTTAAACCGCAAAGAAAGAAAAAAAAAGCTGCATCTCTCTCTCTCTCTCTCTCTCTCTCTCTCTCTCTCTCTCTCTCTCTCTCATGGGAAGCATCTCCGTGCCCAATGCCTCCCATGCTTCCCGGGTTTATCACATGCGAGACGATCCCGAGGGATCCCTCGGCAAGGTCGCTGCACTGGTAAGGGGAGAGAGAGAGTGAGCAAGGGAGAGAGCAAGTAAGCGAGGCACGAAAAAGCAAACATGTCGAAAGAGCGCCAATCCTAAATCGAATTAGGCCCAGCACACACGAGCGAGCCGACGGAATCAACCGTGTGCTCTACGGATACTCACCACCGTGTTGACAAGCGCACAGCCAGCGTTGAGCTGTCAACGCGGGAAGCAGATGATGGTGTATGTCGATCCAAAGCAAGCTAGACAGGCGTCTCCCCTCCGCGGCCCACCGTCCCGTCTGTCAAAAAACAAGACGGAACTAATGAATCAGACGCCCGCAATCAGGTACGTCGTCGTTTGATCGTATGGTGCTCCCCTTAGCGATTGACGATCACCAAACACCATACCATTGTTCGAGCTCTCCTTGCGCTGCGCCCTCTCTCATATTATCATGTACCGGCAGTTCCCCCCCCAAACTGATCTGCCTCACCGCGCGCTAGGTAGGTGATGCGCGCGAGGGGGGGTCGTGTTAAGAAGCTCTCGTGTACCCGTGGTGTTTTTCTTTTGGATATAGGATGTGCGTGCATGTCATACCGGTAGCCCACTCGGCACTTCGAACAGCCGGGGCCCCTTCCCCTTTGATGCGCGTCGATCCTCAAAGGTCCTCTTGCGAAGTCACGAGGTATGAGATCATGGTTAGACGAAGATACGATGGCGTGGGATGCATGTTTAACGTGGCGCCATGCAGAAAAGGGGGGGGAGGTCGGTCCAGGGGGGTCGTATTGGGGGACGATCTTGCTTACCAGAAGCTTACAACGACAACCAGAAAAGCAAATGTGCGTTTTTCCCCCCCCCATCAATGATTCGCTGCGCTTTAGGGCCCGTTGTAGTGTCTTGGCCGCGACAGAGCAGCGCTGCCAGAACCGAGGAGACAACATGGCGTCGGGTCCTCTCGAGGCCATCTGGAATGGGATGGCGCCGGTGAGTGTGTGTCTCGTGTCGCATGGCCCTTTCCCAGGCCCTTTGGCCAATAAGCCAAACCCCCTTAGCACCCCCGGAATGTCTTGGACTTCTTGACATATATATGCTTTTGAGGGCGACATCGTGCTTCGTGCGCGGTGGAAAACGACTGCATGTCTCGGAGATGACCTGTGTATGTACCTCCGCATAGAGTAAGTAACTCGTGAGGAGGCTGAGGCGTACAGAGATATCGTATTGCATACCGTTGTACGGGCAGGTCTGCAAGATCGAGCAGGCGGGGAAGGGGGGGGGGGTGGCATCACACACAAGAGGTGAGGCAAACAGCAACGCAAGAGGAAGATGCTCGAAGAGAGGTGGATATTGTCTCTCGTCCGTAATAAAACTACACCTGGGAACCATGATGCAACTTGTACAAAGTATAGTCCGTCCGCAAAACAAATCAATCTACCCAACGCCGGTTAGACAGCGTCTGCAATGTTGAAAATGACACCCAGCCGAGTCCTGCAACACCATTCCGTCCCAACCCAACACCTTCTGAAAATCATCTTCATAAAGTGTGTGCAACTCGAGAGTCCCGTCGGATCATCACCGGGACCCAGGATTGTTGTGAATAAACCACACACAATTACCTCCATCCGAGTGGCCTCCAACTTTTGTTTTTTTAAGGCGGTGCCGCCAGAACAAAGGAGAGAGGGGATGATAGCGAGAGTTGGTGACAACAGCAAAGAAAAAGCAAGGAAAGAAAATAACAGAACGACACCCCTATGAATGACTCTTGTGCATGCTTTGGTATCTTCGCCACCCAACGCTCGTGTTTATGCCGATAGAAAAGAAATCATCTTAGACTCTGGCCATGGGCTTGCGTCGCACCAGGAACGGACTGGGCATCTCGTCCCGCTCGGGATCCCACACCGCGACGGGCTCGCCGCCACTGGCCCGACGCTCCGCGATGCGGTCCTTGAACGCCCTCTTGGGGCTGACGTTCTCGCCGCCAGACACGACCGCCGAAAGCGGACGGCCGCCCGCCCGCGCCTGCTGGAGCTCGACCAGCGTTCTGCCCTTGATGTTGTTCTTGGCCGCGAGCTTGCCAAGGGGCTCTTGATCCTTCTTGGCCGAGTTCTTGCGGGAAAGACTGCCGGGCGATTCGCTGCCGCTCGTGCTAGTCAAGTTGGCCGCCGAAGGAATCTTAGTCAATCGGCGGTGGGGAGACTGGTTCCGCTCGCGGAGACCACGGCCCAAGTCGGGGTTGGAAGCCACGCTGGGCAGAGTAGGCAACGTCTTGTTCTGGTTCAGGCCGGTCGCCGAGAACTGAGGCTTGACTCGGGCCACGGGAACCGACTTCTGAGAGGACAGGACCGGGCGATCCTTGGAGGTGAAGGGGTTCTGCCTCGACTTGATGTTGCGCGTCGGCGAGGGGACAACGTCCTCGTCGTCCGAGTCGAGGCTGATGTTATCGCGGAGGTCCCACATGGGATCGCTCGACGCGCCGCCCGTGTTTTCAGAGAAGATGTTTCCGCTGTTAAGGTTCGGTACTCTGGTGGCGGCGGTGCGTCGAGGAGACAGCGATAGAGAAGCAATGTTGATGGGCGAAGGAGACGCCATCTCAATGTCCATGGGAGTGCCCATGCCGCCGACGAACATGGTCTGGGCTCGACCAAAGGGCGTGCGGGTGGCCTTCTTGTTCGTGAGGGGACTGTCGGTAGAGACGTCGGTGAGGTCAGTCGAGGTCGAGAGCTCCTCATCGCCGCTGCCGTTGCCAACTGACGACCGCGGGTACTCGGACTTTGTCAGGGAGCTGCCGAGGTCTTGTGCCTGGGCGGATTCGACGGCCCTCTTTTGCAGCTCCGCCTCGACGCGAGCCTGCACCTCGCTCTCAAACCTCTTACGAAGGGCCTCGATTTCCGTGTTGATTTGTCGGTCGATCTCGAGACGGGCCTTGACCTCCCATTCCCTCCGTAGTGAGCTGTCGACTTCTTGTCGGACAGAGGCCTTATCGGCCTCGAAGGCGGCCATCTTGTCCTCAAGCTCCTTGGTGCGACGCGCCAGAGACTCCTCCTTGGTCTTGACGACCTTGTTGAGCTCGACAACCTCCCTCTCCTTTCGCATCAGCCGGACGACGGGAAGGTTGAGAAGCTGGGCGGTGTCTGGGCGGTGGTCGGGGTTGACCCTCAGACAGTCCTTGATGGTGCCCATCAGCTCGCTCGAATAGCAACTGGGCAGAGGCGACACCTTGCCCTCCTTGATCTTCTGGACGAGCTGGAAGTGCGACTTGGCGTTGAAGGGCGGCTCGCGAGCGCAGAGCTCATAGATGATGCATCCCAGAGACCAGATGTCGGACTTGAGGGTGTATTTCTCGGCGGCGCAGATCTCGGGCGACATGTAAAAGGGCGTGCCGACGTAGGTGGAGGCGAAGTCGTGAGACTGGATCATCTTGGACAGGCCAAAGTCGCCAAGCTTGACCGAGTTGTCCTCGCCCAGGAAGACTATCTTGTTATTAGCAAAACACGACGTCGGCTGGCGGGGCGACGAAACGTACCGTTCTCGGGCTTGAGGTCGCGATGCAGGATGGTCATGGTGCCGGGCGGCGGCTTGGGCTTGGAAGCGGTGCTGAAGAGGCCGAGCACGTTGCTGCCGACCTCGGGGGGTCGATGCCGTAGTGGCACCGGTAGAGGGCAGTAACCAGCTGCGAGAAGATGCTCCACACGAATGACTCTTGGGCGCGCTGGCCCTTGACTGCGAGGTCTCTGATGACGCGACCCAGGTCGCCGTTGCCGCAGTACTCCATGTAGAGGTGGAGGTCTTGCGATGATTTGAGGTGCTCGCGATGGTAGTAGCCGACGATGTTCTGATGGCGGAGGGTAGACAGGATCTGGAACTCGGCGTGGAGCTGCTCGCGCTCCTTTTGCGACATCTTGAGATAGCTGATTTCCTTGCGGCACATGACGAGGCCGTCGACCCTTCTCCGAACCTTGCGGATCACTCCAAAGGATCCATGGCCTGTTTGATTGCATGCGTCAGTCGGGAAGCTGCTGAAATGGATCGCATCACGGGGGTGAAAAGCTTGTGAACGGGGTGTGCATACCGATCTTCTCCAGCACCTCGTACTTATCCGCCTCTGAGGTCATGTTGGACACAACGCGCGATGAACTTGATTAGAGGGGATCTTTGTTTGTATCCATAGAAGTTGAGGAGCAGTTGAAGGCGTCGTCGCGAACCTGCTGTTGTTAGTATCGTAGCTTGTTGGTGGTGGTTGACCGGGAAAGTGCACAGCAAGTCAAAGCTGGTGAACGAAGGCTGGTTGCTGGTTGCATGGGCACTAACAGGATGGAGCTTCGGGTAAACAAGGGGGTGGATGCCATGGCAACGGCACTAGTGCCGGATGTGAGATATTCCTTTCCTGCGTCACTGGGACCCACTATTCTGGCCAGATCAGGACAGCTCTTATCGATAAGGACACCGAGGGGTCAATAAGTGGGGCGCCCGATGATGATGCACAATGGGAAGGAAAGTACGGAGTACGGATACTATGTACATACACACCTACCTAGGCAGGTTCCTAGTAGGCAGGTCTCACGTGGTCCGTGCGGAGGCGACTCGTTAGAACATGGAGATATCGGACTTGACGTGACCAGTGAATCAACACCTCGTTCTCCTCCTTGATTGTGTGCGAATCTTGAGGCGATTTTCTGGGATATATCCTCTTCTTTGGTGCATTTTGCCTCTTTGGTCTCGTTCTGCTGGGGTATTGGCTAGACACATTGCTGGACTGTTCTTCCAAGCAACGCCTTCACGATGGTGCTTCGGAAAGACGAACTCGAAATACAGCTCAAAAACGAGAAAGAATTGATCAAAAATGGCGTGCTGAGAGAGGACAACCCCTTGGACCAATCAGTCGAGTTCGAGGCCTTCTTGCTGGCCTGCAGAAGGGGTGACTTGAAAACGTGTCAAGAACTCATCTCGGCCGGTGTGAACATCAACGGCAAGGACCGCTTTGACTACACCCCTCTGATTATTGTGAGTGCCACCCGGTGAGGAGGACATGGCTGGCATGTCACTAATTGGGCGCCGCTGTCAAGGCAAGCCTTTGTGGTCACTTGGAGCTCGTAAAGCTGCTCCTGGATTCGGGCGAGTACCACCCCATGCTTCAATACGAGCGTCGCTGACGGGGGGGGGGGGGGTCCCCGAATAGGTGCTCTGGCTGAGAGAAACACATTCCAAGGAGAGCGATGCATATACAACGCCCTCAATGACAAGATACGGAATCTTCTCCTAGAGTACGACTACTCCAAATCCACGGACCCCTTGCAACCCTGGGCGGGACACATCACCAGCCTCCTCACAAAGCACGTCCCCAAGACGACCGACATTAGCTTGATCGCGGCAGCGCAGTCCTTCGACCTGCACAAGTTCCTCCTGGCCGCACGGACGCCCTACTTCAGGAAGAAGTTGGCCGACGCCCCGGACACCACGACCTGGAGGCTGCCGCCCACCCTCCCGCTCGAGTCCTTCCAGGTCGCCCTGCGCTACCTCTACCTCGGCGAGGTCCCGAGGGACGTGCTCAACGCCCAGAGCACCGTGACGGAGGAGGAGGTCCTCACCGGCATCGACAAGCTGAGCAAGCACCTCGAGATCGACCAGCTCTGGGAGGCCATCCTCGCCGGCAACGACCGTCGGCTCGCGCGTCAGCGGTACGAGGACGAGGTGAAGCGCGCGCAGGGCCAGGTCGAGCGGTTCTACCGCGAAAAGGTCCTGGGCCACAAGATGGTCGTCGAGACGAAGCGGGTGGCCGACGTCAAGTGGCGGCACGACAACTCTATCTTCGCCGACTGCCTCCTCTGCGCGCACGAGCCCGAGGGCGACGGGACGGACGACGACGCGGACGACGCGGACGACGTCGTCCACCTCAACGGCATCCCCCTCGGCCCGACCGCCAACGGCGACAAGCCGAAGCGGAGGCCCAGGAAGTCAGTGGTCTACCCCGTGCACAAGGCGATGCTCATCCGCAGCCCGTACTTCGAGACCATGTTCTCCAGCGAATTCAAGGAGGCGCAGGACTCGGAGCACCTCCACGTCGTCAGCGTGGACTGCGCGCCCGACGTCCTCGAGATCGTCCTCACCTTCCTCTACACCGAAAAGGTCGACTGCCCGCTGGACCTCGCCCTGGACCTGCTGTACACGGCCGACATCCTCTTTCTCGACAAGCTCAAGACCAAGGCGGCGCAAGCCATCAGCACCCTGGGCAGCGGTAACGCTAACGTGTGGGCCGACCGCACCCACGCCCCGGCGGACAGGGAGGGGGCGGGCCAGCCCGAGATGGAGCCCGTCAATATCTACGACGTGATCCACGCCGCCTGGGACCTGAGGGTGCAGCGCCTCGAGGAGTTCGCCGCGCGGTACCTCGCCGACCGGCTGGAGGACTACATCGACGAGCCCGAGTTCGGCGAGCTCATCAAGGAGAGCGCCGAGAGGATCAGAGACCGCCAGGAGACGGACACGATCGAGCTGCTAGACGACATCCGGTACTACCTGGGCGAGCGCTTCCGCCTGCGCTTCGAGGACGCCAACCTGGACGAGATGATGGACGAGGAGGGCGAGATCGACGCCGCCGTAGCCGAGACCCTCGCCGCGGAGAGCGAGCGGCAGGTCGACGAGAAGGGCGAGCGCGTTGCTGCTGCTGCCAGCCCTCGGGAAGTGGCACCCGCCGTACCTTCTGCGGAGGACGGTGGCCAGGGTGACGGGGGCGTCAAGACCCTGGGCGGGGAGGTGGCCGAGGACGAGTTCGCGTCGGACGCGATCAACTACCAGATCCTGCTCGGAAAGATCGACGCGGTGCTGGACCGCTTGAAACTGGACGCGTAGACGGTGTGTGCTAGATGCCCCTAGAGTTAGACAAGACCATCGCCCATTGTTGGCGGGACTTATATTACAGTTCGCTCATGACACAGGGCCGCGTCCAGGCCTTGGGCCAGGGTTCAACTCCGTGTTCATCTGATGATACGTAAGCGGGCGCCCAAGAGCTATATGAGAGGTGTCCGGGTTTCGAACCCGGAAACAAGCGCTATAGTAAGGGCGAATTTGGGTTGTCTACAAGGGGATCGCCTGGAACAACGGGGTCAGATATAAAACAGTGCATTGGCTATGCTTAGATGGTTCCTTGGCCTCCGGCCATGAAATCAGCAGCGCGAGTCTCTCGTGCAGGCGGCCGCCAACACCAACAAACAATTGATCGCAATCTCTCGTTCATTTTTTATTTTTATTTTGTTTCTCATTCTTCCGTACTAAACACATCGCAAGGCGAGCAGCCAGCATCAAGCCTCTGACATGGAAAAAAAATAAAACCCCCCCGGAAAAAAAAAAAAAAAAAAACCACCGTTCCTAAACCGCATGCTTCTACCCTCCCCAATCTCTCACGACTGCGCGATGACCTCGTCGAAGCTCTTGCCCACGAGCTTGACGAACACGTCCTTGTACTTGTCCGCCGTGGCGCGGCACACGTCCTCGGGCAGCTCGACGCCCTCCTTGCCCTTGAGGGCGTGCTCGACGAGCCAGTTGCGGATGAACTGCTTGTCGAAGCTCTCCTGGTCGCGGCCGACGGCGTAGCCGTCGGCGGGCCAGTACCGGCTGCTGTCGGGGGTCAGCACCTCGTCGACGAGGACGACGTCGCCCGTGTCCGGGTCGACGCCGAACTCGAACTTGGTGTCGGCGAGGATGATGCCGCGCTCGCGCGCGTAGTCGCGCGCCGCCGAGTACAGCGCCAGGGCCAGCTCCTCGACGCGCCGCGCGAGCGCCGCGTCGCCGACGATCCGCGCCGCCTCGTCCGGGTGGATGTTCTCGTCGTGCTCGCCCTGCTCGGCCTTGGTGCTGGGCGTGTACAGCGGCGTCTCGAAGGCCTGCGACTGCTGCATGCCCTCGGGCACCCGGATGCCGTGTACCGTGCCCTTGGCCTTGTACTCGCTCCAGGCGGAGCCGGTGATGTAGCCGCGGACTGGCCGGGGGAGGGTTGTCAGCCGAGGGGAGGCGAGTGAGAGGTGGCGATACGTACCGATGGCTTCCAGGGGGATGACCTTGAGCCGACGGACCTGCATCGAGCGGTTCTTGATGAGGGCGGCGTCGGCGGCGGGCAGGCCGGCCGGGGGGTCCAGAGTGAGGAAGTGGGTCTTGAGGCCGGGGACGCGGTCCGAGAGGACCTTGAACCAGTGGGCCTACGGTTCCCGGTACGGGCTTTGCTTTAGCACGAAAGTAAAGTAGAACAAAAAGGTTCGGGGGGAGAGAGAGAGAGAGAGAGAGAGAGAGAGAGAGATGGAACGGCGTTGCGTCTGAAGTACGGTACGACGGGGGGGAGGGTTCGGGTTTTCCACTTACGGAAGCGTGGGTGAGGATGGCGCCCTTGTCGGGGATGCCGTTCTTCATGACGACGTCAAAGGCCGAGACGCGGTCGGAGGCGACGAAGAGGAGGGTCTTGTCGTCGACCTCGAAGACGTCGCGGACCTTGCCCTGGCCGATCTTCTTGAGGCCGGTGAGGCCGACGGAGGTGACGCTGGCGGTGGCCATTGTGGTCGAGTGCGTCGAGTGTGTGTTGCACAGCGTGTATGTGAGTGAGAGTGTGAGTGTGAATGTGAGTGTGAGTGAGAGAGTGAGTGGGGTGGAGGGGTAAAATCAACTGGTCTGTGTTCTTTTTCTTCTTCTTTTTTTTCTCTCCTTGGAGGGGTTCCGATGGAGGGGCAGACGGGTTTTCCAAAGTGAGAGTTTGGGAGAGCTCGAAGGATGAACTGGTCCAAGACGGCGCTTGGAGAAATAAATGCTCAATTGCAAAAAGGGGACCTCCCGATGGGTATCTCTGGTGAATGATTCGAGAGCAGGATGAATCAATGGGAAGCCGAGTTCGGGAGGGAAAAATGAGTGGAGGGGTGAATGTGAAAAGCCGCAAACCGGGTTAGCACACGAGTGGTTGAAAAGCGCATGAAGAAAAAAAGAAAAAAAAAGGAAAAAAAACTTTCGGAAGGTCTCGGATGCGGCCACTCCACCGGTGCGCGTCAACCAACGGGCTTATATTAAACTCTACCACAACGACAACGCACCGTTGGCTTGGGACGACGACCTGGGTCACGCCACGACCGGGGGAGATGTCACGGTCACAGCGGGACGAAGTCTACAGTCGCATCAATCATACTCATGCCGAAAAAAAAAAGAAAAAAAAAAGAGAGAAACAATGGCTATTAGGATTATGTATTGAGTCTTTTCCTTTTTGGCAGTGCCTGGACAAGATGCTTCACCCCCCCCAAAACTCCGTCAGCAATGCGAATAAAACCCACTGGCAGAAACCAGCATCTCTGACGGCGTGCCAAGTGCCTATACCAACGTAAGCCAAGGTAACAAAAGCCATGGCCCTCAAACCGCCAGAAGCACTGCACCCGCCGCGGCGAACACAGATACGAAGGACGTGACGAAAGACCCGCCTGGCCCCCAGGACGTCGCGCCTCCTCGCGGCGCCGCCGCGTTCGCGGACTCGCTCGCCGTCGGCGCCGCAGACTCGCCCGCGGCCGTCGTCGTCGTCGTCGTCATGACCGGCGGCGACGTGGTATCAGCGTCCCCGCCCGCCGGGCCCGTGGCGGTCGGCAGCGCCGTCTCGTTGGCGCGGAGCTCGATGACGTGGGACCGGCTCGCGTTGAGGTTCGCCTGGGCGATGCCGATCTGCCGGTTGGCCTCGTCGTACACGACGTACGCGCTCCGCAGGAACGTGTCCCCCAGGAGGGCGAACCCGTCGCCCTCGACGCCAAAGGTCGCGCTGCTCTGGATCCCGAACAGGCACGGCCGGTCGAACGGCACGCTGCCGCCCTGGGCGACGCCGCCGAGGCTGTCGAGCACCATCTCTTCGAGCGGCACGCGGATCCGGACGCCCCCGCCCCCGGCGAACTCGAACTCGACGACGTGGCCTTCGCCCTGCGGTCCTCTCCACGCGCAGTCGAGGACGCCGTACCCCCTGTCGAGGACGCCGTACTTGGCCCAGATGTCCTTGGCCAGCCGGTCCGGGAGCAGGCACACGGTCGCCCCGGAGTCGAGCACCGTCGAGGCGTTGAACGAGCCCCCCCCCGCCGCCGCCGCCGCCATCTCCACCGCCTTTTGGCCGGGCGCCTCGATCGCGACGCCCGTCAGGGCCACGCTGTAGCTGGTGGCCTTGCCCGTTTGGTAGTCATTGACGAGCGGGAGCGTCGTGAGCTTGCCAATGTACTTTTCCGTGTCGACGCCCCCGAAAAGTATGATCCCCTCGGCCGAAGACAGGTCGTTCTGCAAAGTTTTTTTCACGGGTTAGCAAAGGGAGGGGGGTTGAGGCCCGACGAGGAGGATAGGAGAGGAGACGGGCTGTTATCCGTACCAGCCAGATGCTGTAGGCTTTCCGGCCTATTTGGCCCTGCTTGACCATGTTGTCGAGGATCGTGGGGTATTCGCGCTTCGACGTCGTGCCCCCGGTGAGTCCGAGGCCCAAGAGACCCGCGGCCCTGACCGTCTGGACGGCCAGCCCCAGCTGCTGGTCCTTGATGGTCTTGCCGCCGAAGCTCACGACGTCCTGGATGTAGTCCCCCCGGATACGCTTGCCGTCGAGGTAGGCGACGTCGAAGTCGTTGGCGCTGACGAGCTTGAAGGTGGAGCTCATGCTCGAGTTGAAGCTCTCGGTGCAGCCCGTCCCGTACTGGCGCTGCAGGGAGCGGCTCGAGCACAGATCGGCCTGGTTGTCGAGGATCCACGTGTCGCTGCTGCCCGTGTCGATCTGCACCATGGCCTTCTGGCCCGGCGTGCCGACCTGAACCGTCGAGTAGTACCCGCCGCCGGTGATGTTGTTGATGGCCGCGAGGCTGGGGGTGTCGCGGCGCGTCATCTGCTCCAGGTCAGGCGGGAACTGGACCCGGTGGAAGCTGGCCGAGACGACCTTTTGCGAGGCGCCCTCGTGCGTCACGGCCAAGAGGGCGAAAGCCCTGCATAGTCTCATCCTAGGTTAGGCAACTAGCTAGGTATACAGCAGCCGATCGGTGCCTCTCTGTCGTGGTTGTTCCGGGAGGCTAGTCTCGGTACCCTGTTGCTGCTCCGCCCTCCCAGAGGAAGCTCACGATGCGGAGACTCGGAAACCCGCGTGTGCAAGATCTCCCTGGCTCCGGCAACAATTACTATGTAATTCGCAGCAGTACATGAACAGCGGAAACTCGACGACAATGACGGAGAAGAAGGACGAAGAAAGCAAGGGCGCTATTCCCGCCCAGAAACGAGTGGCGGGACCACCCTTTCTTTTCTGTCCTCACAGGACCGGGGGGGGAGCTCGCATCTCATCCGGAATTATGGGTTGGCGTATGTAGTCCCGTCTCGAGATTGAATTTGGACCATTGGAGCTAGCCTGTAGGAAATGGCTGCTCCACATGGGAGAGTGTGCCGCCCCTCCGCTGAGACTGAGGACTAAACTTCCATCACATCCAGCGCGCGCCAGGCGACCGACGATGATCTCCCAAGGGCTTCGCTCATCCGGGGATGCTGAGCCGGAGGGAGGCGGCGCACTCGGTGCCGTTCCAAACAAGGGGAGAGATGGCGGGCGGTGGAGAGTCCAGCACAAGGCATTTCGAATCTCGGTCCACAACTCTGGCTTGGCGCTGCTTGTGTTTGTTTACCGGGAGCGATGAGTGAGTTGATAGGGGAAGTAGAGGAGAGAGAAGAAGAAGAATGGAGGTTTTGGGGGAACGAAGGGGCAAACAGTTTGTCCACAATGGAGGTGGCTTTTCTCGGCGCTGCCAAGAGTTGCCCAGCATACATGTAAACATGCAAGAGTTTCAATGTCTCGCGCCAGATCGACCACAGGTAGGCGTTGTTTGCATTCTCAACGCTGCGTACCGGTGACACGGCGGGAATGTCTGTAAAGGTGCCGGGGCCAATGGGGGGGTGCATGCACGGCCTGGCAACAAAGCAATCTTCGCGCCGTATGCGATGACATGCCACGGAGTGCCGGGCTTGGTTTCCGGCTACCCAGATCCGGCCTGTTCCATCCCGACCGACGCTTTCCAGTGTCGCACGGCTTACACGCGCGATCGAGACTTGGCCAGGCCAAACAGCATTCGCAGCATGTCTCTCCTTCTTCTCTTCTCGAGTCAAGGAGCTTCCTAAATACCGGAACGCGGCATGCGCTCAATTTCTCAACATTCCGCCGATGGCACCGTTAGTAAACAAGTCGCCACTGGTAGCCTGCCAAAGGGTGTATTTGGATACTGGCTGAAGTCGGCAATGCTTGGGGGGTTGTCTCTCTTGGACATGACGATGAAGATGATGAAGATGCATGGTTGAAAGTTGATTGTTGACAAGCAAGGGGGCGGAGAACGGAACCATTTGGATTTTCCGTTTCTAAACGAGAGCCGCGGAATCATGGGATCATGGCTGCGTCTGGTCCCCGGCCTCTTTCTCCGCGTCGGGCACCTTCTGCCCCGCGATGCCGTCTCGGTTCGCCCTCCACACGCCCTCTTCGCCGTGGAACTCCTCCCGCTTCCACACCTCGACCTTGGCCTTGCACTCCTCCAGGGCCTCCTCGCCCGCCCTCCAGGCCGCCTGCCTGTGCGGCGACGACACGGCGATCAGGATGCTCTCCTCGCCGATGGGCACGGTGCCGAGGCGGTGGACCATGGCGGCGCCCTTGAGGCCGTGCCTCTCGAGGACGCCCTTGGCGATGGACAGCATGGTGCGCAGGGCTAGCGGGATGTAGGCGCTGTACTGCAGCTCCTTGACGGGCTTGTCGCCGAAGCTGTCGCGCGTGGTGCCGGAGAAGAGTACGATGGCTCCGGCCTGCGGCGAGCGGACTCGGTTCATGACGGACGCGGCGTCGAGGACGTCGTAGGTGAGGGCGACGTAACAGGGGCCCTCCGAAGCCTCCCACGGCCCGCGATCTTGCGGTTCCATTGCGTGAGTTGCCCTGGATCTTGGCTTCGGCTATGGCTTCGGGCTATATGGGATGGAATAATAGACGATGCTGAGGGTAGGTAGGTGTGTCTTCCTTTCCCCGTGAACAGTGATTTGACGATTCCGTCACCTGCTTCGATTCGACAATGGAGGGTCCGCTGCCCGCTAAGAGCAGAACTGCGGGGTTTGACGTCTTTCTTAGTGAGAGGGCGACGGAACGCGTTCCTGAAAGGTATCTGAAAACGGAAGAAGACGATGACAAAACTCTTATTTACCGTTGAAATATGCTTACCGAGTAAACCAGTTAACTCACCATCAAACCATCCCGGCTCCCTTGACTTCGCCCAGCTGGTCGTTACTAAGTCCATCCCCTCCACTGGCCGGCCTCTGCTAGATTTGTGTTACAGAGAGGCGCTCAGTGCGATATGTACTCTGCTCCCAGATATGGCGTAGAGGTACTTACAAACCTTAGGTAATGCAGAGGGTAAGCGCCACCGGCCATCTGTTATCGAGAACCCTGCTCCGAGACCCCGCATGACTAAGCGACACAGACAGATAAGGTAAGGCTGTATGCACACTGCGTACAGTCCAGGGCGGGCGGCATGAGGTTGAGCTTCGGCCAGCCCAGCAAACATTGATCAGATCGATTTATCGTATCGTATCGTCCCTTCTTCAACCTCGCCCCTCCGACACACCGAGGCGGCTCGGCATTCTTGTTCCACCGATAAATTCACTGCCGAGTTGAAGCAACAAAAGAAGATCGAAAAAAAAAAAAAAGGCACACGGTCTGGCCGCTTGCCTCGGATCCAGGGGCTCAGCGCCGCGTGCCTTGACTCGACTCGACTCCCCTCGCCTCGTTTCTTCTTCTGTTTCCCGCCGAAACCGCCAAAGAAAAGTCTATAGAGACGGTCGCATTTCCTTCGAAATCCGCGTACCTACCCACAGTGCAACATCACCCCGTCTTCTTGCGACCTGCAATCATGTACGAGGGCACCCATCGTTCGACCGAGAGGGGACCTTACGATCGGCAAAGATCCCCTCTGCGAGATCATAATCACCACCATCCACACAACGACGGCCATCGGACGCGGCAGGGTAAAGAGACTAAGCTGAGCCTGCGGGGGACATGACCATCCGCAGAACGTCTGGCTGGTTTGAGCTTCCGCTAACTTCCCCACGGGACGACGAGACGCCTCTAGGTCTCCCCCCAGAAACAACCTCGAGCTGTCCTACGACGACGACGACGACAGCTACGCCGCAGAGGACGCCCGTCAACGCGACCCCGATCGCTCTCGGGATCGCTACTGGGACCGTGACACCACAGAGCACCGCGCCAGAGACTACGATCGCTACTATCATGGACCGCCGTCCGAGGCCTACCAGTCACGTCCTGGATCGAGAGATCAAGGCGGTCCTGGGCATGACGATATGGATCGCCGTCATGAAGACCCTCCGCTACTTCACCCACATGACGGCCACGACCGCGGACCACGTCGTCACGATCGAGGTGGCCGGGGCTACCCTCGCTCTTACTACGACAATGGTCCTCGCCGCCATGATGCCCGATATGGTTCTGACGAGGATTTTCGTCATCTTTCCACCTCTCCAGGTGGCAGCCCAGGTCGTTATCCTCGTCGCGATCGTTCTGCATCGCCTCTTCGACAAGCTGGTGCTCCCAGTGATACTGTGATCCTCGAAGGCCTACCCACTGGCCTATCTTTGGACGACGTCAGAGACTGCCTTCTCGGACAAGCCCGTCTTTCCCGATATCCAGCCGTCGACATTCGCCTTCCTTCTGGACGAGGTAAGGACGTCCCTCCCGAAATCCCCTCCGCAGCCGCTCATGACCCCCCCATCCTAGGCCAACGCCGTGCTTTCGTCCAGTTCGGCAGCGTCGAAAACGCCATCGACTTCGTCAAAGAGAACTACCCCAAGCTGGTGCTTGACTTTGCCGGTTTGGTGGATGGTGACGCCGATGGAATGACCTCCATCTACATTCATTACGCCAGGAACCGCGACGACGCCGAGCGGGATAGTCGCGCCGGCCTAACGCCCAACTGGAACTGTCCCACGTGCGACTTTTCAAATTACGCAACGAGAAACCGCTGCAAAAACTGCGGTGGTCCGCCTACAGGTATGCTGTCTGCGCCTTGGTCGTTGCATGCGTGCTTGCTCGGTAACCTCGTGCTAACCTTGGTAGATCCATCGCAATACCGGCATCTGCTGACGGGCGAAAGCGATGCCGCTGACACCCCTTCACAGATTTTGGTCTTCTTTCCGTTGGCACCCTCGGTCAACGAGGATGTGTTCTCAGCGGGCGCCGCAAAGCTCCAACTAGTGCAGAGGCCGGCGGCCTCGAAGGGCTCCGGCGACCAGCCGAAGCTCAAGTCTACTGCGCCTACCGGTGACGCATCTGGATACGGTGCCAGGCCAGGCTCGCTGCATCGCACCTTCCTGATGCGAGACCAGGACACGAACGAGTCCTTCAACTTTGGGTTCGCCGAATTCTGGACCGTGGAGGATGCTTTGGCAGCGATGAAAAAGTTCAAGATGATGCGCGAATTCACCATTGCCTCGGAACCCGTGACGGTCTCCACCATCCATCTCGGCGTCTTTGTGCCAGAACTCCGCGAGGTCACTCGTGCCATTGAGCGCGTCTCTTTCAACCCGTTGTTCAACCCGGCCCTCCGCGTCAAGTACTGGGAGCCGCACGTCTACCCCAGCGAAAGAGTCATCACCGAGGCCCCTCCCGGCGGCACCGCTACGGACGGAAGCAAGACTGATGCGAATGAAGAGTCCAAGAAGAACAAGAAGCGCAAGGCAGATGGAAACCTGGCCTCCTCATCAACCAAGAAGTCTGTACCGATGGCTGGCCAAATGGCGTTCTGGCAGAGGCGGCATGACGAAATCCACGAGGGCAAGCGGGCTGCGGACGCTTCCACCGGGAACGACAACGGCGCCGACCCGCGACGGTCCGAGGAGCGCGCGCCCGTCAAGATCTCGCTGTCCGGCTCAAACGCGATTTCAGCCGGCCCGATCAAAATTTCGCTGTCGGGAGCGAGCCTGCCAAAGTCCCCGGCACCGACGGCCACGCCACCCAGCGAGGCTGCGCTGGAATCTGGAGGCCCGACATCTGTGCCCGCAGCGACGACCGACAGCGGAACCCCAGACCCAACATCGACGGCGGAGGCAGCGGTGTCGTACGTCGACCGCGAGAAGATCTGCTGCCTGATCTGCATGATGAAATACAAGACCTTGGACGACCTCAACACGCATGAAAAATCGAGGAACCACAAGAACGCCATGGCGGACGACGACAAGGTCAAGGCCGCCAAGCCCCGCCTGGCTGCCCGAGACAAGAGGATGGCGGCGAAGCAGGCGGACGAGCAGCCCAAGGGGGGCGAGGAATCGGGACCCCAGTACCGAGACCGGGCCAAGGAACGTAGAGAGGTCTTTAATCAGCCGGCGAAGCCCAAGGTCCCGCCGCATGGCGGCAAGCCCTCATCAGCAGCAGCAGCAGCAGCAGCAACAACAACAGCAACAGCCACCAAGAAGAAGACGACAACGGCAGCAGTAGCGGCCGCCCGGCCGCCACCGCCACCGCAGTCCAAGGGTGCCGGGATGCTGGCCAAGATGGGCTGGAGTGCGGGCCAGGGCCTCGGCGCCAATGGCGACGGGCGCACCGAGGTGATTGCTACGCACGCGTACCAGGAGGGCGTCGGACTCGGCGCCGAGGGCGGCAACCTGGGCGACGCGGCGGAGTTGGCGCAGCGCAAGACGACCAACAGCTACGCCGAGTACGTCAACACGGTGCAGGACAGGGCCAGGGAGCGGTACAACAAGCTGGGCTGAGTGTGGGTGGTGGCAAAAGAACGTTGTCGGTAGATGGGTAGACTTTTTACTTTTTATTTTTATTTCTTCTTTTTTCCCTCCTACAACTTCTTTTCTTTCAGGCACGTGGCAGGCAGAGAGCGAATGCCCAATGGCCATGTGATGCAAGGCAAAAACGATTATTGCACCTCCCGACGCCGTGTGGCGGCAATAATACAAACAAGATGCCACAATTCTTCTTTTTTTCAAACACCAACAAGGAAAAAAATAAAAATAAAATCAAATATTCGGCTTTGCTGTGCTTTGCTGTGCTATGCTGTGTAATGTGCCTCCAAACAATCTAAATGTGTTGGAACTACGTGAACAAACAGTTCCCCCCTCCCCCCACCTCACCGGATATTGGAGGTCACACAAGGTTTGGGTACGTTAACCCAACTTTGCTTGCTTGCTTGCCATCCCCCCCCCTTCAGAAATCCACAATCTTGAGCCGGCTCTGCACGTCCTCGGGGAGCTCCTCCTTGCGTACAAGACCCATGATGACGCAGTCGCCGAGGAAGAAGAAGGCGCGGTCCTGGGCGTAGCTCAGGTAGTCGTACTCGTCGCCCTCGTCCTTGGCGTCTGCGGCGGCCTGGACCTCGGCCTTGGCCTCGGCGTCGCCGGCGGCTGCGGCGGCCTCGCTCTGGGCCTGCCTCTCCTGCTGCTCAATCTCCTCCGGGGACTCGAACCCGGGCACCTTGGCCTGGACGATGCCCCAGGCGACCCACTGGGCGCTGTTGATGCCGCGCCACAGACGCGTCTCCTCGTACAGTTCCTTGACCTCGGCCTCGGTCGCCTCTTCGGCGCGGCGCTCCTCCTCCTTCCAGTGGTTCGGCGGCACGCGGGCGTCGAGCATGAACTCGACGATGGAGCTCGAGGAGCTGGTCGGCAGGAGGGCCGGGGTGGTGCTGCCGGCGGGAACGTCGGTGGCGGCGAGACGCGGAGTGGAGGCGCCACCGTGAGAGAACAGCGGGCGGTGCTCGACGTAGGCCTTGAGGAAGCGGCGCTGTTCCTGGATGGTCGGGTAGCGGACCGTGTTGCAGCGGAAGGGCAGCGTCTCGTGATGGTAGTCGTAGGCCCACTCGGTGAAGTGGTTGGCGAACTCCAGGCCGGGGACGTTGGCGGCCGCGTACTCGAAGTCGATGACGACAAGCTGCTTGTGCTCGTTGGCGGGCTGCAGCAGGGGCGACTTCTCGTCGTCGGGCCGCATGCGCAGGATGTTGCCGTATTGGGTCTGAAGGGCAGTCAGTCACCTCTGTTCTGCATTTCAGGGGGGAGGGGGTGGGGAAGGACATGGGGGTGGTTGCTGGACTTACGTCGTTGTGGGCAAAGACAAGACGCTCGCGGATCTCCTGGGGGCCTTTGTAGGCATTGATGACTAGCTCGCGGTACTTGTCGTACAGCTCCTTGAACTGCTGCCACTCGACGCCGCAGACGTAGCCGGAGCCTCGGAACACGCTGTTGCCCCTCCGGACACTCTCGTCGAGGGCCAGGATCTTCTTCTCGACGTTGCGCAGCCAGGTGTCCCAGTTCTTCAACACGGCGGGGCCCTCGTCCTTCTCCCGGTCCAAGACGTCGATTCCCACGTGCAGCTCGCGCATGCGCTTGGCGATCTGCTTGGAGGTCTCGGGCTCGCGCAAGTCGCTGGGGGTGAGGGTGATGGAGTTGAAGTATTCCTCGAAGCGGCCGTTGGTGAAGCACCCGAGGAGCCTGGGGCCGATCTTCTTGCGCGCTAGTCTCCGGAGCACGGTGAGCTCGTTCTCGCGGTCGATGAGGTGCTCGAGGCCGTAGATGCGCAGGAGGAGCTTCGGCGGGGGTTTCTTGCCCGTCACCTTCTCGCCGAGGTCTTCGGGGGGGACACGACGTAAACGGCGTTGGTCAGGGCTCCGCTGAGGCGCTGCACAATGACGCTGTTGCCGCTGTCCAAAGGGACCCTTCTCCACCCCTTGATCTTGAGTGTGTGGGTCAGGCGCACGATCTCGTTCTTGAACGTGGCCCAGGCCTTTTCCTTGTCGTCTGCCTTGTGGCCGAGGGTCAAGTCGTCGGTGCTTTTGCCGCCGCCGTTGTAGCTGAGAGTCTTTGAGTTGTCAAGGACAGCATCGCACGTGGGCACGACGACGTCGTCGCCAAAGTAGTCGGTGTCGGAGCTCGCCGTTCTTTGAAGCAAGCTGCGCGACTGCGATTTCCTGAGACGGGCGGAAGGGCGCCTGCCAACCTTGGGGGCCATCTGAGGAACCGAGTTGATGCCCATGGATGCCATGCTGTCCTCGATGATTTTCTGCAGCCTGTCGAACGAAACGTCGCTCGAGTCGGAATCGATCGAGTCGGAGCGAGAACGAGGCATCGCCGGGTCTGCTGCCTCTGCAGCGGCTGCAGGTTCGGGGGCCGGTGACAGCTCCTTCTTAGGCTTGGAATGGGGCGAGCGGCGACGAGATGAGGTCTTAGTCTTGCGAGAGGCCTTCTTTTTGCGCTCGTGCTCCAGCCAGTCATGGAGCTGAGCGAGCAGCTTCTGGCTCTCGTAGTAGTGCTTCTGGCCATGGCGATGATGGTGGTGCTGCTGGGCGATGGCGGGGGCAGGGCCTCCTGCAGGTGAAGAATCGTCGGCGGAGGATGGAGGTTGCGATGATGGCTCCAGGACCGGGGAGGATCGAGATGACGAGGTGAGACCCATACGGCCGGTCAGTCTCTTGGCCATGTTGGCGGCGTACTGCCTCTTGTGATGAGCCTGATGATCAGCAGATGGTGGGTTGGGCGGCAGCGGGGCGGTGTCAGCCTCTGGCTCGGCGATTTGGACGACTGCGACAGGGTTAGCAAAGGCATGAACTTTCTCAAGTTTTGTAAGCCCAGCGACGATACCGGTCCATCAAGGGGCGCCCATGACATTTTGGGTTGCAAGATTGCGCGAGGCGTCACCGCGCGACCCAGGGCAAGAAGCATACGTGGGCGAGTGGCCACGGCGGCTCGACTGCTGGTATGCGCAGGCTTCTTCCAGTTTCCGAAAAAATAAGGGGGGTTCACACCACACCGCTTGATGGGTGTGAGGAGCCTGCAGACTTCAGGTTACGATGGGCGAGCTCGAGGCGAGGACTGACCTTTCCCAGGGGCGGTGGCCGAGGATGGCTTGTCGTTATCGTCGTCAACCTTCATGGCCGATCGCAGAGGTTGGCCGTTGAGCTGGGGCGACGAGGACGACATGACAGCGAGGGGTGGAGGAGACTCAAGCGACGTGCGCGGTTTACGAGTGGGGCAAGATGCGCAATGGTGATATTTTGGTGAAAACCGCAGACAAAACGGCGATGTCTCGAGGAGACCGAGAGTGGTCTTGGGTGAAGAATCAGGCGTGTTCCTCGTTGCGATGAGGTAAGAGAGGTAGCAGGTTGTGGTAGCGTAGCGACACGGAGGGGGCCACAGAAAACGGCCCGCGATAGAAAGAAAGCCTTATCGGGCGCAAAGCCAAGACACGCGAGCGCACACACGGACACTGACTGAGGGGTTATCGTGCGGTACTTTGTACCAGGTACATCGTAGATCCAGACTTCTTGTGAGGGGTGGTGGGGTGGGGTAGGTGTCCTTGGAGCCTGATAGCTAGGAAGGGAGGACACTTGTTTTGGAGACGGGAGTTTACAGATGCATCTTGTAAGATGAGAATGTATTTTCGGATGAGAAAGGCGACGAATGGCAATTGGTGATGACGACGTGTGGTGAAGACTACCTACATGTACTGTGTTCGGACGAGGAAACTTGTCCAGATTAACTGTACAGCGCAGATCGAACCGAGACTGACTGGTGCTTGTGGGTCGTTGACTGAGAGCCTTGGGGAACCCCGCCTGGTCATGTGCCTTGCCCCTCGTCACTACTACATCGTACCTTGGTCTCGGTACGTACATTGTACTCCGTACCATTAAGGCACGCAAACACGTGTAGGGCAAGCAAAACCAACCTGGGGTCCCCCAGGCCCCTTCCTTCTGAGTGAGTAGCCCGCTTAAGCGTTGTTGGCTCCTTCTCTTACGAAGAACAACCGCAGAATATTCCCACCGCCTTCCAGAGAAGCTGCACATGCACATGCTTATATACATGCTAACCAGCTCGACATATGTACAGATGTACAAGTACTTATCATACGTGCCTAAACTACATGTACGAGGAGGTAGTAGGTTCATGCGCTAACCGCAAACTTGCATGCACATGCAGACTTGACTTGCCTTTTTTTTCCCATCTTCCAGCGCCGCTGAAGGCGACGGTAAAAAAGTCGTCCAAGCTCGCAGCCGGCCCCAGCACGCATCACACCTCACACCAACCACACCTACACTTAGGTAGGTTAGCAAGCGGGTGCCAAATTAAGCCGCACTCAGTGAAGTCGACTTAAGGTGGCCTGTGCTTTGGGGATCCACAATATGTTAGGGAGGTAGATGCTGAAATAATACCTATATACCCTATATTTTAGCGCATAGGCACTCGAATCAACCACTGTAATTTGTGAGTGCGGCTTTTTTTGTCACCCGCCTGGTTAGGTACCGTAGTATATTTGTACCGAGAAAAGACCCCCAAATGTGACGTCAAGGGGTCCCTGCTCGTCCAGTCGGGAGCTGCCGACCCTGGTTTGCGCTTTCTGACATGTCTTGGGCCGCGCGACTTGCATGTGACGTACATGCTTGTTTATTTAGTCTCGCAATGTCGAATCATACATCAATATCACTTCCTAGCTATCTATCTATCTATCCAAACTACCTACCTACCAAGGCACCATGTCAGGTCGGCGTCTACTACCGGCTTCGTCACCTGTGGCACGGTAGCGGCTCATGCACAACTCAACCACTCCTTTCTTCGCGATGCCCCCCCCCCCCCCCCCCCCCAAAGTCGCAGCACGCCAGTTGAAACTTCACGCTCGATGCATTTCTTTTGAAAATTGTACATGTACACAGAATGCAACGCGGCCGCCCTAAATCTTCGTCGGCCGTCCCTCCCTCTCCAGCGCCCACTCGACCGCCGTCTTGACATCGTCCACAATCATCTTGGGCGCGTGCGTCGGCGGCCCCCTCTCCTTCCTCCAGACCCCCGTCTTGACCAGTACCGACGCCCACTCCGTCTTCTCGTTGCTGTAGTCGTTGGCCCCGCGGATGTCGCTCTCCGGGTTGTCCCCCACCATGTACACCGTCTTCAGCGGCGCCACCCCTTTGCCGCCACCTCCCGCCCTGCCCAGCACCGCCCGCCGGTGTGCCTCGAGCACCCTCTCGGCGTACCGGTACGTCGTCGCGAACGGTTTGCCAAACACCGTCGTCTGCAGCGCCGCCCCGCCCGTCACCGACTTCCACACCCCCGCCACCGCCGCCTGAAACGCTCCTTGCCCGAACCGCGGCTGGTGCCACGTCGTCGGCCATAAGAGATCCGCGTTGGAGTACACGAGCGCCGGCTGCCCGTCCTGCTGCCACCCGCCGTTGGCCAGCGACCTGTCGCCGTTCTTGTCCGAGTACGTCCCCAGCACGCCCCCGCGCGAGAGCAGAAGGTCCATGATGATCTGAATGTCCAGTGCCCAGTCGCGCGGGTCGTTGAACACGAACATGGCGTCGATCTTGAGCGCCTCCGCCTCCGTCGCCGCCCCGCCTCCGACCCCGCCCGTGTAGATGGGCTTGGGGAGGGGCTCGTGCGTCCCGGCGTAGACCGACTTCATCAACAGCTCAAAGGGGAACACGTCCGGCTGCGCGTGGATGATGTCCGCCGGCGTCACCACGCTCTTGAAGCCGTACCTAACGTCCTAGTAAGCACACGTGCCTTTGTAGGATAAGAAGGAGAGAGAGAAAGAGGGAGGGAGAAAAGAAAGGGACTCACTGCTTCGCAATCTCGCGACACTTTTGCGCGTTGGCGCCCGTCACGAAAATGGTCTTAGCCCCCAGGCCCTCCGGCCCGTGGACCAGCTCCTGGAAGGGCGTGTGCGACTGGACAAAGTTGTCCACCGAGAGCTCCACGCCGAGCTTCTCGCTGAGGTCTCTCACGCGGACCGCCTCGGGCCTGCCCCCGCCGTTGGTCAACAGGATGAAGGGGATGTTGTTGTCGTTGAGGTAGCGGAGGGCCTCGGCGGCGCCGGGGATGGGCTTCGCCACGTGCAACAGGACGCCATCGATGCTGCGATCCTTTCTCGTCAGTCACCGTCTCTTTTTCCGCCTCGCAGCCGCGAAATGTAAAGTGCTGGACGCGTCGCGTTGGACACCAACTTCACAGCATGCGTGTATGCATATATGTCACTTTTTTTCTTCTTTTTATTTATTTTTTATCAGGGGGTTGCTTGACTCACTCAAAGGCAAACGCAAATGACGGCGCCTCGCCCGCCTCGAAAACACGCTTCTTGGTGCTAAAACAACGTTGAGGTCCGGAGACCCCCAACCACGCCCGCCCCGGGACGTTGGGTGTGCTCGGAGCCGCGAATCTCCTTCCATGGAGTCCGGCGCCGGCGGTTGCGAGCCGCGACGTCGCATGCGTTCTCGGCGTGGTGAACGGCCTCGAAAGCCGGCCGAGGCCCGTAGCTCTTCCTGCCTGCCTCATCCTGACTCTAAAGCTTGAAGTTCGATAGCATGCAATGCACCGCCCGCATGATAATGCTGAACGAGGTGGAATGAGTGTGGTGTGTCTCTCGCCAAAGACAGTGTGTGTGTGTGTGTGTGTGTGTGTGTGTGTGTGTGTGTGTGTGTGTGTGTGGTATGTGAGAGGTGAGGCGGTGATGAATCGCACGGATACACTGGCTGGGACAGCTTGTTCGACTTGACGGCCGATTTGAGGCACTGAGAGCTCCCCCCCCCCATCCCTCTCCCACCCCTGCACGCATGACCAAACCCCCCTGTCACCAACTCCACTCGCTAATTTTAGCGGCGAAGCTCGTCCCCGGCCGGTGCAGACGCCGGCCGCCGGCGGTCGTTTCCTTGCAGCTTCAATGCGACGGCTTGAAACCTGACAGCTGCCAAAGAGGGGAGTCGTTGCAGTGCGGCCGGACGGACTGGTTCTGGTTCCTATTCAGAGTTTCGCTTGTTTCTGACTTGTAGATTCCTCCGCGGCGGCGTGTCGCTCGCGTTGCTCAAGATAACCAGAGCTTCTTCTTCACTTCAATCGTGAACGCGGGATCCAAGAGTGTACAAAGTGATGATATTACAGTGTGATTGAGTGGTCACCGAGCCCGATTGCTCAAAAGGTCTATCCCATGAAACAGCCGTGGTGGTACATATTACACAGGTCGATACAACCGCCCCCTTCAACCTTGCTCATTCTTCGTCAAACCCGCGCTTAGTCCTTCTTCCACCCGCCCTGCCAGTCGTTCATGTGGTCCAGGATGATCTTGGCCGCCGCCGTCGGCGAGTGCTGGCGGCCCAGCGCCTCGACGAAGTCGCCATCGGGGTCCATCAGGTAAAAATATATGCTGTGGTCGACGAGGTAGTCCTGGCCGGGCTTGACGTGCTGCGGCGTGCTGAAGTAGACGCGGTACAGCTTGCACATGGCCTTGATCTGGTCGTAGGTGCCCGTCAGGCCGATGAAGTTGGGGTGGAACTCGGAGAGGTACTCCTTGACCACGGCGGGGTTGTCGCGCTCCGGGTCGCAGGTGACGAAGATGGGGAGGATCGAGCCGGGCCGCTTCTCCTCGACGAGGTCGTACATCCGCGCCATCTTGTCGAGCTCGTCGGGGCAGATGTCGGGGCAGTGGGTGAAGCCAAAGTAGACCTGCGTTAGAGGGGGTTAGGTTTTGTTGTTTTCGGTTGCCACGGCCGGGTCGTATACGTCCCGAGGAAAGGGAGGGGGCCAAAACCAAAACGTACCAGTGCGTAGCGACCCTTCATGTCCTCGCTCGTGAACTTGTTGCCGTTCTGGTCAATCAGCTCGAACGACCCTCCGACCTTGGGCCGCCCGATGCCCTTGGTCGCCTCCGCGATGCGCTTGCGCTCCATGCGCTGCTTCTCGTGCTCAAAGTACCACGTCAGGCCGACACCGGTGGCGACGAACAGAACACCGGCTTTCCATGAAAAGGGCTGATTTTTACAAATCCAGTCAGCGCATACGGCTCCTCGATCCGAGACCTTGCTTTCTACAAGCGACGACGGCTTCCCTTACCCCTGCTCTGTACCTGCTCTTTGCCTCCTCCACTGTCTTGTATGTCTTCGTCCTCCTCTGCGCCGGGGCGGGTTTCGTCTGGAACATGGTCGGCGCGGCAGTCGGCCGGGTCTGCTTAGAAATTGCTGCTTGGGAGATGCATCGTCGGCATTGTGTCGATGACGCGGAGGAGACGGACTTCCACAGAAGCCTCGAGGCTGCGAGGGACATGGCTGCTGCAATTAAGGTGTTGAGTTGCTTGCAGTATACCAGAGGAAAAAAAACCTGAGGGCCGATACGACTGCAGGTCTTAGTCGTCACTCGACATCCCATCGTAAGACCCCAAGAAAAGCTCTCGGTGAGCTTGGGCCACTTTCCACAAAAATGGGTGTGTCGGAAGAACAGTTGATGCGGCGCAACCAAGTAGACACCTTCTTCACCTCGGCACACCGAGAGCTTCCTCACCGAAGGGAATTGTAGGTCTCATCGATGCCAGGACTTCGCTCAGTGTTCAACTTCACAAACCTCACACACCCCTGCACAACTAATAGGAAAGTCGCTCTCAACATTTCTTTATCCAAGAAGCTCATTGCATCTCACTTTTCTTTGGTTTATAAGGCTTCAAACTCACTCGCAGGGTCACAGTTCAAAGCCCGCCGTTTGCTGGCGCTATGGATTCTGACGTGGAGCCCAAGGTGAAAGGGGACGAGGGTCAGCCGGGTGAGGGCGAGGCGGAGGATCATGAAATGACAGACGCACCTGTCCAAGAAGCGCCTGGTTTTCAATCCCCGCCCCAAGCTGCATCCCAAAGTCAAACCGGCTCAAAAACTGTCCCTCCTTCCTCAGATTCAGATCTTCTCCCACCATCAACCCTGACATCAACAAATCCCACCTCATCAACAACCAACCCAAGCAACACCATTCTAGAAACGACAGAAAAGCCTCCTGAACCGCAAAAGATGGGAACCAAGAAGAAGGGCACAGCTGCCGTCAAGAAGACTCCCAAGCGGCCCAAGGGCGGCGGCCGCGGCGGCCACAGCGCTTCCAAAGGCGGCAGGCCGAAGAAGCAGGCCGGCGGCGGCGGCGGCGGCGGCGGCGGCGCCTCCACCAACCACCAGGAAGAGTTGGGCGGTGGCTCCGACGAGGAATCCGACAACGGACCGTATTGCATCTGTCGCGGCCCCGACGACCACCGCTTCATGATCTCGTGCGACGTCTGCGAGGACTGGTTCCACGGCGAGTGCATCGACATCTCCAAGGACGTCGGCGAGAACCTCATCGAGCGCTTCGTCTGCCCCAACTGCACCGACGTCGAGAGGAACGTCGTCAGCCTGTTCAAGAAGATCTGCTCCTACGCCAAGTGCATCAAGGCGGCCCGCCTCTACGGCGACGGCGAGAAGAGCGCCTTCTGCTCCGACGAGCACAAGCAGCTGTGGTGGGAGAAGGCCATCGCCTCGCTGCCCAAGAAGTCCTCGGCCAACAAAACCCATGACGGGCTCGTGCAGGAGGAGCTCATGGGCCTCTTGACCAGCAATCTTGCTGGCGTCGATCCGGAAGATGGCCTGTGGAGGGTCCAAACCCGCCCGTTTGCTCCACCGGCCACTGGACGTATGTGAAGCTCGCCCCCTCCCCCCCAAAACATGCTGTGAAGATGGAGAGCTAACCTGCCATTGAAGCCGAGAGCCCCGAGTCCAAGAACAAGGCTCTGGCGCCCGGGATCCTCACCGAGGAGGAGGTGGACATCCTCAAGACGTCGGCCGCCGAGCGCTACAAGATGGGCGAGGAGGTCGTCCTCTGCCAAAAGATGCTGCAGCTCCTCGACTGGGCCAACGACCGGCGCAAGTCCCTCATCGCGTCCAAGCACTTCGACGACGCCGCGTGCGGCTACGACCACCGCCTCGACCAGGTCGGCGTCGTCGGCCCCTTCGCCAACTGGCTCAACTCGGACGAGGCCAAGGAGATCTTCAAGGCCGGAAGCCTCGACGTCGGCAGCCGCCTGGCCGGCGACGACAAGAACATCTGCGACAAGAAGCGCTGCAAGGCCCACCAGGGCTGGTTCTCCATCCACACTAGGGATGTGCGGTACCAGATGAAGCTGCTCGCCATGGACGCCAACAAGAAGCTCGACAAGGAGCGCCTCATCAAGCAGTCGGCCGCCGAGCGGAAGCTGAGGAAGGAGGCCGAGAACAACTGCGTCCAGGCCGTCCTCCGCGACGGCACTCTCGGCCCGCTCAAGTCTGGATGAGGGTCTCCATTATCGGGTAGGGAGGGGCGGCCCCAGGTTCATGAAGCTTTTTTCTTTCTCCTTTTTTTTGGTGTCTTTTCATGGCGACAGTGGTATCGGCGTTGTGAGGGAGGTTTGGGAATGGTGAACCGGCCTGACTCCGGCTTCAAGTCGCCGGCTGCGAAGCATGAGGCTCTTGCATTACGGAGCTCTCTATTAGATAGACACCAGTGCTGGATGGCGAAAGAGTCGTTCCGCACCTCGGCTTTGAGACCGCATGATGCGGTATTACTTCCACAAAGATCATCATAAGCATCTTCACTGTCTCTAATTTACCCGTGATCAAGCCTGGAGCGTAACGCCCTTTCTCTATCGGGCCAAGCAAAGCGACGATGGCGGATGGACTATGCACGGCACATGGATTCTTGTCAGCCTTTTCTTGCTGAACATAGTCGTTCCAGGCACCCCTAAGCGGTCTAGCCCAGTTCACTCGGTACATGAAGAATATCGCGATACGTATAACCCGATACGCAACACCTCTTGCTTACGACATTTCAGTCTCTCAATACGGTGCAGAATACCCGACAACGCTCTCTTTTCAGCCTTGAAACTTCCCGGATAGCAGTGAGCAGCTATGTTGAACCCGGCTGACGGCGCCGTATCTCCCTTTGCTCTCTGCGAAACCTCCGAAACCTCCAAAAACCCATGGCAAGTGGGCCCAAGCTGGTAGAGCAGGTTCAACGAACGCATCGCGATGACCGACGGTTCCCGTTGAAATTCGCACACAGAGAGTAGAAGAACACGACGGTTGCCTCAAACGCCGCGAAGAACGCCAGCTTGACGACCCATCTCGGCGTGTCCTCGTACACGATGGCCGCCACGCCGAACCTGGTATCAACGTTCCCATCGCTTTCCGCCTCTCTGGGATGCTGTTCAAAAGAAAAGACCTGTCAGCTCACAGTCCCTTCACATGGACGGCACGTAAGAATTGGGAAGCAAAGTCACTCCCGCCGCCACCGTAACTTACCAATGGCCTCCATGATGTTCAACAGCAACACAATCAAAATGACAAGAGGCAAGACCTGGCCAAACTTGGGCTCTAAATGAGGCGAGCAATCGATCTGCGCGTCGACCAGGACCTGCAATACAAAATACATCCCCGTGCAGAATGAGACGCTACTGTCGGACCCATGAGCTAGGGGTAGGCAGAATAATAGACGACAACATCGAAGCACTAGGCCCAAGGCTGCAGCAGAAAGCCGGGTGTGATGGCGCCTTCAATGTGCAAGCATGCCCGTAGCAGCAGGCTGTGGCCGTAAGCGGCATGATCAACAGCTGCTTATCATGAACCTATCATCCCCCTGCAGACTGCGGACCGGGGCGGGCAACCCGAGCCTAGTCTTCTCCGACAGGAAACATAAACGATGTCGTTCCGCAGCGGCTGGGTATTACACAGCAGGCTGACTTAACATAGGCGACCTGAAGGAGGCGCAACGCCGAGATGGCCACCTCTCATGTTGCGCCGCGAGCCCCGGTGCGCGGCCGAGTCCTTCGGACGAGGAATGAAACATACAGGTTGCTGGGTTTCGACTAATATGGTTGGCGGGCACAGAACGAAGGCTCCTGTAGGAGCAGAAGAATTGGGACCAAAAGGTAGGCCAGGGATTGAAGTGCTGATAATGTAGAAGATCCCCTTTGGCACTACGCAATTAGTTCTAATTCTACGCACCCATTGGTGCCGCTCCTTCCCACAGGCACATCGAGATTACACACAATGGCCTCTCGCACCGGGGTTATGAGATGTTGATGTCGGGAAACCGGTACCCGTGTGCCTCTCTGCCACCTCGTTTGCATCGTCGCTTCTTTTCCAACAAGGAAGAAAGATGGGTGCCGAAGGGAGGAAAGAAGGAAGCAGAGGCGCAGCCACACCGGGTGAGAGGCCGCCCCCCGGTCGTCTTGGACGACGTCTGCCCGTGGATCAGGGAGGGAGCGAGCAGCACGTGGCGGGTATCCTGCGATTGAGATGCCGGGACGAAAGGACGGGGAGCGGTTTTCGACCACGTCTGCTCGGCGAACCAGGAGGGCACCAGGGCTCTTCATTGAGCGAATCATTGTCGGGTGCAAATCTGAGTTTGAAATGAGCACTGACACGACGATAGGTAGTATTGATTACGGGCTAAGGCGGGCATCGCTGACATTGGCAAACGCACCATCTGTGCGAGAAACGAAAAGGGGCTTTTGGGTGCTGGTGTTCCACCCATGTGCACAGCCTGCTTCCGCGGTGATAACCCTCAAGCATGCAGACCGACAACCAACTCGCCAACTCCGCACCCCCGAGCACCCCAGCGGAAGCCTCTTCGAGGGGGGGGCAAAGAAGCCGTGGCCACGTCATGCTTGGAGACATTGTCCCCCCTACGAGATCATTCTCTTGCTCGCTCTCGCTGTCTGTTGTCCTACGGAGCTTCTGAGATCAGGGGGGGGGGGAGGAGGACTGCACAGGAAAGGAGAGGCTCTTGTCTCACCCGCAGATGAAGAACTGGCGATACATCCCCCCTCCAACCCCCAAGGGCCTCAGGAATGTCACTCATATCCGGCCGGGTACCGTTCACGGAACCCTCCCCCTCTCACCTCTTCAGCCCGTCTCGAAATAGCAAGAACCTCATCGCCCAGTCAGACGCATTCCAAGTGATGGAGCAGTTTTTTTGTGCATGTGTACGTGCCGCGTTCATGCAATGGAATGATCTCCTCCAAAATAAAAAGACTTTTCATAGTGTATCTCCCTCTACAAATACAAGGCTCCCTCCCCGCCAGTCCTTCTCCCAACAAGCCCCATCAATAACATTATTCCCGATGCCAAAAGGGGGGGGGAAAAAGAAGAAAAAAAAAGAGAACGCTTCAACATCTTTGCCCCCTTGGCTTCCCAACTCTCCCATTGCCTTTTTCCTCCTCCCCCCCCCCCCCCCCCCCCCCCCCCCAAACACAAACACAAGAGTTCTGCCAAACTTGCCGAAAGCCTAGCCAGGTGGGAGTCGTTGTTGTACCGGGTCGACTGGCTTGCAAGTGCGGATACCGGAGTGCCGCGAATTACACGAGACGTCACTCGAGAGAAGACGGACGGGGTCGAAGTTGGAGAGTGAAAGAGAAGAAAAAAATCAGGATCGAATGTCACCAAAGAAAAACGAAACACAGTATGCTTTGCGATGCTCGACCCTTCATGCCATGCCCGACCGCCAACCGCCGTGCCCGATTGCCGAACCATCTCTCAAAAGCCCATTTCTTTTTTCATCGTGCAAAGGTCGCCAAAAGTGTGATTGATGCCAAACAAGAACGAAAATTAGCCGTCAAGTGGCGCTTGAGAAAGTCCAACAATGCCAGTCTAGAGAGGGGACAGTTCCGAAACCTGCCCTTTAACCTGCAGACTTCTCTCCGTGCCGAAAGGTGGGGGAGGAGGATGAAGGAAGCTGCAAAATAAGTGCCTCGTTATGTATGTACGTCTGCCCATGATGCTCGCTCCCATAAACGTGTGAACCGTCATGGGCGCCCGTTGTGTCGTATGTTCGTGCAGGAAGAAGTCGTAAATACTCGTTCAGGACACTCCATGGAGGAGGAGTGAAGTGGTTGTAATATGCGTTGCCAGCCCGGGGGGTAAGTTAGTCTCCGTAGGCATAAGCCAGAACAAGGTTCAGGACAACAGAAGTATGGGTTCTTCGTGGCCGAGCCCCCTGTTTTTCCATACCGTCATTTCCAGCAGCAAGAGGTGTGCGTGCAGACATCACAAGAATCGATGGCCGCACAAGCTTAGTGATGCAGGCCCGGAGAGTACTAGTGGCGAGCGCCGACTTGACTGTTGCTGGCGCGGCTACGCTCATCCTCTTCCATGACGTCGCTCAGGCGTGTGGGATGGTGGTGCCGGGGGACAGTCTCCCAGCCTGGTGCAGCATATCCCGAACCGGAATAATCCTGAGTGCCGTACGCCTGCTGCTGCTGCTGCTGCTGTTGCTCTCCAGCCGTGGTGGGATTCTGCGCGTAGCCGGCGCTGGGAGGATTGGTCGCGGGAGTCTCATAATCTTCTGTGCCTTCGTCAGAAACTGGGGAAGGCGGAGCAATGAAGGGCACCTTGTTTCCTTGGGAATCGCGAATGAACTGGCCCTGCGCATCAATAGCGTACTCACCTTCAGAGTATCCGCCCTCGGAACCAGTACCGGTATAAGTGACACCCTCCGATTCTGCGGGGGCGGACTGCCCGCCGGGGGTTTGTGAGTACTCCCCGGTGTAGCCGCTCTGCTGGCCGCTGTACTCGGGCTGGTATCCGCGCTGCTCACGAGAGCTGCCGTGACGGCTAGGGACGCCTTGGGTCATGGGAACAACCTGGACGCCGCCGACGATGGTGGGCTGGCCGCTCTGCAGAGACAGGGTCCGCTCGCGCTCCTCATGCTCACGTCGACCGAGCTCCTCCCAGGCACGACGGGCCTCTTCCTTGGAGATCTGAAGCTCCTTCTTCATCTCTTTCACGCGCTCATCGTTGGCCGAGTGTTGACGCTCCTTCTGGATGGCGGCCTGGACAGCGTTCTCTCTAGCACGTCTCTCCTCTTCAAGGGCCGCCTCCAACATGGCGTTGACCTCCTGGGCGCGCTCCAGCTCGGCTCTGGTCTCGAAGAACCATCGCTGGAACTTTCGCTCCGAGCTGGCACGGAGCCGCTGCAGCTCAACGACTGCATGAAAAAGGTTGGCGCCGGCCGCAGTAAGGTCGGTGACTTGGCGAGAAAGAGCCTGGTTGATGGGGTCGCGTTCGATGTCCTGATTGTTCTGCTCGAGCCGTCGAATCCAAAAGCTGGTAAGGCCCTCCCAGTGAGCCGACAAGGTCTCCCAACGCTCGAACGCATGGGGAAAGGAGTTCCTAGGTCTCGATGCAGCATCCTGCCCAACCTGAATTGACGTGTTGGGGGGCTGCTGAGCGGTGCCGGCCTGAGGGGCGGTGCTGTAGGGCTGCTGGCCGGATTGTGGGACGGATGCCGTTCGACCATGTCGGGGGTGGGCTTGGGATGTGTTAGGCTGGCGGAAGCTTCCTCCCGGGTTGGTTCGGGCCTGTGGGGTATCGGTGGCCACGGGTCGGCGTTGGGAGGCGGGGTCCTGTTGGGGCACGTTGGCAGTGCCACCAGTTGACCCTCCCCCGGCAGCGCCAGTAGCGGCGGCGGCGGCGGCGGCGGCTCGGCGCTCCGCATTCCGTCTCTGAGTCTCCTCCAACAGCCGAGCTTCTTGCTCGGCTCGCTGTCTCTCCAACTGCATCTGCTCTTGCTCAGCTCTCTGTCGGGCTGCCTCCCTAGCAGCGCGCTCCTGCATGATCATTCTAGGACCACGAATACCGGAAGGTGAGCTGGTAGGGTTGGGCGCGCCGGTCGGACGGTGGCGGGTCGAGGTGGACGCATTGCCGTTGGAAGCGGCGGCGCCGGTTCCGATGAGGTCGGCCATGGACGCGCTTTCTTCGACTTCGTCGGGCGTGAACGGGTGAGGTTGTCGGAGCGCTTCCTCGAGGGCAAAGAGGATAGCGGCGCGGGTATTTCTAGAGACGCGGTGAGGGCGGTGAGACTCGCGTCGGGAATGAGCAGACGGTGATGTCGGGTCTCGTTCTTGCGGAGCTTCGTCGGAGGACTCTTGGTCAAAGTCGTCCTCGCTGAGATCCTGCGAGAGAACTCTTCTTGTACGTGAGCGTCGTCGGTCTTGGGGCGCAGCAACCCGGGGGTAATCGAAAGTAAACGTCGGTGCAGGCGCAAGTGCGGGTGCGGGCGCAGGTGCAGTCGCGTGCTGCGGTCTGGGACTGAAACCAACCGAGGCGGCTTCGACGTGGACCTGCCGTGCGGGCTGCGGCGTAGGACTCGGGGTGGCTTCAAAGCGCGACGTACGTCGAAGGGTGCGCTGGGAGAGTTGGGACGAGGCGGGAGTGGACGGTCTCTCAGCTGGATCTGGGGTAATGTTTCGCGGGTGCCTCCGCTGCCGCTGCTGGCGCTGCGCAGAAGGGATCGTGGGTTCGTGAATTTCGTGACGGTCGTTAGAAGGCGTGGGGGGGGTTTGGTCTGTCAACTTGGCAATATTGCCCAGGTCACCGGCCTGACCTGCTTGAGTAGACAAGGCGGAACTCGCACCACCGCAGTGGTGAGGTCAGAAAGTAGGTGAGAATTAGAGCAGGCTTCGATGGGGGGGAGGAGGACCTGTGAGAATGCTGGTTTGGAACGTCAGCAGGTCCCGAAGGATAGGCATAGCGCAGGTGAAGTGGGTGGGTTGTTCGGAGGTGGCATGGGAAAATAATGGGTGAGGTTGGAGGAGGGAACAGGGTGCGACTTACTTGGCAGGGTGGTAGTATCTTGATGACGGGGTCCCGATACCACACCCAAAAAGGAAAACGAGAACTAAAAGCGGTCTGCGGGAACAGGCAAGATGCAGCTCGGCAGAGATGGAGTGGAATCCAAGTCGGAAAAATTGGGGATCCTTAGGAATGGAGAAGACGTGGGAAAGGTGAGGCTGCTAGCCGGGTCGAAGTGAAGAAATTCGAGAGGTTGGAGCGTGGGTTGGAAAAAGAGGGTGGCTAGGCGAATATGCGCTTTGGGAGCGAGTGCGTGGGCGGAATTGAACGGTAAGATTGGACAAGGTGCGATTGGAGAAGATGAGCGCAATTTCTGGCTTCTTTTTCTTCTTTTCTTTTTTTGTAACAAAACCGTCAGTTGGTTTGATTTGAGAAACCGAGCGACTGAACTGGGTATATGTCGATTGCAACCCACCACTGCATGTGCAGTGCAGTGCACTTTGAAGTATTGCGACAATGGTGTTGGCAGTTGACAATGTGGGTTTATCTTTTGTGTCAAAGTGAGAGGAAGAAGGATGAGTGGGGGGATTAGTGAGTGTGAGTGTGAGATGAGAGTGAGAGTGAGAACGCGCACCAGTTGGCTGAGGGAGCCTTTGCTGATTGCGTGTGGGAGGGGGGGGGGGGGGGGGGGGGGGAGAAAAACAAGGCAGGGTGTGAATTCTTTCTTCCTGTACAGCAAGAGCAAAGTACATACGGCTTTTGGGTGAGGGAGATGGTAAGTGAAAGGAAGGAGCGGTCAATTGGGTGGGCAATGGCCAGTTTGCAGGGCTCTTTCCTGGATGCACCTTTGGGAAACCCAGTCTCAACTCCAAATTGAAGCGAGAGTGGAGGGCATCACGTAGGACGCGGCAAAGAAAAGAGCAGGTAGGCCCAAGAGACTAGTCGACTTACTTGACTTGAGTGTAGCAGAAGCGGCCGGTTGGGTTGCAACGGCCGGGAGGTGTGCAACACCCACTCGGTCGCCTCAGTCAGAGTCAGTGGACAGACAGGCTTGCTTGAATGACCCGGCCAGAGAGACAGACGGACAGAGCCAGCCTTGGACAAAAGGTGTCCTTCCAGTCAGTGTCTCAATCCAGGTGCCGGACACCGACAACACCCAATTGTCTCGGGTTGCGCCGGTGGTGTGGTTGTGGTTGGTGCTCGTCCAATTCCACCACCTCCAAGCTCAGCTCAGCTCGGTCAATACCAATGTCAATGCCAATGCTGTGCCGTGGTCAACCGCGCTGGTTTCGTTGACTGCTGTGCTGCTTGCTGTCTGTCGCTACTACCCGTACCTGAAGCCAACTCGGACCTGTGGCAGCTCACCCGGCAACTCCTCCTCCATCCGACCTCGGTCAGGATGCGGACGTCGAGGACATTGATGGACGGGCGGGCTTGTATGGGGTCGGTCGGTCGGTCGGTCGCCGGTCGAGCTGATGGGTGTCGAATGCTATGCCGGGTTCGAAAAGGGCGGGATGATGGTTATGATGATGCAAGACTGAACGTGCGAAAGCATGACACTATCAGGACGGGGACGGGACACACGCACACACAGGCAAGGCACACGAAGCGGGCATGGGACGGACGGGCAACGGGTTTTAATTGTTTCGGCAGGGCACCGGCACCGTACCCAGCCCATCATCTCGCGTCGATTCAATCACCCGCGGCGGAGTTTTCACTTCTCGCCTGGCGGGCAGGGCAGGGCAGGGGGGGGACGGAAACATCCAACACAACAAGGCTTCCCGTTCAATACTAGAGCAACAGACGGACAGAGTGCGACCAAATCACCTGCCGTCGCGGGTGGGCGACATGGGTCAATTCCTGCCCGTGTCCAATTCGGTATGGCAGCACGGATGGGTTACCTTGGCTCTCGACCCAACAAAGGCCGCCCCGTTTATCCACGACGTGCAGGGAATCGCAAGCCTGTTGCAGGTGGGCTCCCCCGAAGCTATCGAGAACAGAGTTGGCCGGGGCACACTGAGATGCGCACATTGTGGATCGACGAGCTGTCGCCTGCTGCAGTCAGCTTGGAACATAGCTGCAGTAATCAGGATCGGGTGCCTTAGCAGCGCGTTTTTAAGTGCGTTCCCAAGTGTGACCCCCCTCGACTACCATGTATGGTCGCCGCCATTACGCGCATGGAATATGTGTGGTTAAGGGTCGAGCCACCAATGGAGGTCGCGTGTGGACCTGTATCAGGGTCCACCCCGTGTGCCCTCAATCGAGGAAACTTGAGAGAAACCGTCTACGAAATGGAAAGAGAATCTACCGCGATGAGCTGACATATGGGGTCTTGGGCGTCAATTGAGACGGTTGATGCGAGCCACCCCCCAAGAAGAGACTTCAGAGCATGGCCGATAGGTGAGAGCAGGAGATTGGAAGCTGCTCGCCTCACCTGGCCGACTGACCAGTGGCTTGCTGCGGCGCTGCATCGCCGCTGACGACTTCAGGCGGTGGGAGAAGATGGGCGGGGACATGGGAGGTGGGTGTGATAGGTTCGGCCGGCGAGGAAACATATGAAGCCGGCCCAATCAGCCCCAGTGGAGGACGACAGGGTGTTGGGCGCGAAGCAAACTACTACGGCTTGACTACCTACGGCAATCAAAGAAAGTATGTGAGCGGGCGGTGAGAGCAGAGAGTCGCGCGTGTGTGCGTTGTGTGTGTAAGCAAGAAAAGTTTAATCTGCGTTGGAAGTGAGATTCGGAGTGAAAAATGAGGTGTGGATGAGTGTGAGTTGTCACTGCGCAGTGACGACACGATACCTACCATTTGCACCCTCCTTTCTTCAGCAGTCCCGATAGACCGGGAGGCCCCCGTCTGGATTGGAGGCAAACTCGGCATCCAGCCGTACGGACGCTCCGTTGAGACAGGCCATTACAATCCGACATCTGTCGAGTGCGGGATGAGATGATTACGCAGTATCCATAGCAGGCGTGAGCCTGCAACATCGAGATGAAGAGAATATTTCAGTCCCGAGACACCTCATCAAAATCCGGGCAAGGTTGGTAAGTAGGTACTGCGGTGACGCGCTCGCCCAAATCACCGAGTCAAAGCGGCAGCTTTCCCTGTAATGTATTATGATGACGAGACCTGCACGCACAGGAGCCGTTCGTCCGTTTCTCAATCGTGCTGCCTCCCACCCAGGATCTGACACGCAGTGCGTTATTGAATGGTGGATGCATTCATTAGCAGCAACCGACGCAGAAGGAAGAAGGGACGAAGAACAACTCTTTTGGAAGGACAGGATGTCCGAGATTCGGTCATGGGCTTAGTTCCATGGGGGCATTGGCCTCAGCTATGATTATCAAGGCGGAAGAGAAGGAAGTGAAGTGCATGCATGGAAGGAGCCCTCGGCCTCATTTTGCCCAGCATCTTGCACAGACCATGCACAGCTCTGGCCGCCCCATCCCAATCTCTGCCAGGGAAGGGGAAGGGGAAGGGGAAAGGAAGCAGCAACCAACGACAAGGTCCGTGCACAGACATGTGTACCGATACCTTCCTAAAGTGAGAGAGCTCGGGGTCCCCAACTGGGAAACAACGTGGCCCCTGCCGCTCGGTCTTTCCCTGGACCAATCACATGATCCAATGGACCACACATGCCATTAAGCTCGCAACTGCCTCGTGTGCCTGGAACCGAACCGAACTGCTCTTTCAATCAGACAAAACGATACCGCCGCCCTGGACCTGTTCTTTGACTGATCGCTCGCAATCATGGATGGAAATAGGACACAAAATTCGGGCCCCCAACACGCACAGCATGGTTTCGAAGATTGACCGCATGCCACCCCGTCGTGTCCAACTGCCTTAACTTAACATCTATCTAATCTTTTATCCACCGTCGGGGGTCAATCCCATCTCGGCGTCTGTCTCTCGTTCTGCCGCCCAACACAAGCAGGCCAACTCCTCGCTCCGCACGTCGTGTCGAAAACCTCCAAAGTCAAGGATGCCTTTCGGGCTCCTTCGAAACCCTAGGGCAGCTCACATCGTCTTCGGCCGTTGCAACACGGAGAGAAATTCTCGCGTTTTCTTCACATCGCAATTCTTGACTCCCGACGTCTCCCCGACGAACTGGTCCCTGGAGGGCGATGGTCTGTTGTCAACGTACTAGCTTGGGCTTACATTGTATGCCGACACCGACCGACTCTGTCTTTGTGAAGGGAGCCGAAAGGATGAGAAGACACTGTACGCAGCCTGGTCTAATCACAATGCCCACTGACGGCCGTTACATCTCATGCACTCACAATGCGATGCGATCGGATCAAGTTGAACGGAGGCTCTTGCCAATATCCCTTCGAAATTGCCTGCGGAGACGCGTTTGATTCGACCAACGGCGGGTTCGGCTCGTCTGAAACAAGCAACACCCCAGCAACACATCGTACGGAGAAACTACGAGCTTCGTATACACGCACAACTGCTGTGTTATACTTGTGGAAAGGGGAAACACCACACTCGCATTACTAGCTGAACCATCTTCCACGGCCCCTGCCACCTGAGTCATCCAGTCGGATGATGCATAAGAAGACGAGAAGACGAGAAGAAGAAGAAAAAGCAAAAGTCGCTCACTTCTTCACAACCTCCCTTGCATGCTGCGTGTCTTTTCACTCGTAACTTTTATACGTCCGGCAGCGCACAAAAACGCCTAGAGCGCTGGGTCATCCCTAGCCTGCAGTAGCTGGTAAGAAAGGCTCGGTATGCCAGGGGCGATCGTCCCCTGTCGATCGTCCAGTCACTGCTTCTCGTAATCCGATTGTTAGAGGTCGAAGAAGTCCAGGCCTAGCCCATCTTGTCATGGGAAAGCTCTTTTCCAAGGGACAGCTTTTGCTCGAGGCCCTGGAACACCCGTCACACCCTTAGCTAAGGACGATCTCCCGCATCTTAGCATCAGGGGACCAAGACCCTCAAAGTGCTATGTCTCCGTCCTGGTGATGGTTCGAAGTTGTGCGTTCACTTGGTCAAGTGTTATGCAACTCGCTCGCTCCAATACTCGTCTTCGAAGAATGACATATGTCATCTTCTGGAGCCCCGGACGCCGCATGCGGCTTTGACAGCATGGGGGCGCATGGCAAACGGCATGGCGTCCTCCGTCGCCTTGGTCAGAGTTGTTACCCCGTTTACCAACATACCGACTGACCATCTAGACGCTAGGCAGTATCAGCCCCAGCACCCCAAGCAGCCAATCGATCACTCAAGCCATACATCAGCCCGTTTGTCTCACGGTGGCAGCCGTTGCTTCGGAGCGCCGCATGCCTGCGGGCCGTATGTTTTGATGTTGCTATTTGCAACGGTCCGCAGAATAAGATTGTCGCCAAACAAACAGAGTCAGGGGGAACGTGCCTTCCGTCATCCACCTGCTGTGATTGTCAATTCTTTCCCTCCCTGCACTGAAAATAACCCAACCCCCCCCCAGCCGAAACATTGGTGAGTAAGCAGATCGAGATCGTGGTCGAAGCCCGGAAGGAGCAACATCGCCCTGTCTTGCTGATGATCCCTGGGACGAACCACAACGAGATATTCGGTCTATGGATCGTGATCGTGACCGTAGAGTCGAAGGCCAAACGAACAAACCGGCTCGCCGAGGATGCCCTGTCTCACTTTTCGTCCCGATTTTACCGTCGCAACAACATGCGTACAAGGGCAGATTGCTCGAAACTGGTTCACGCCGAATGTTTTGTAAGGATGGGCTGCTTACCTGCCTCTTTTTTCTTTTTCATGGCACCGCCTGTCAACGCAAAGAGTCCTGGCAGTCTAGACCGGCCCTTACGACTTGATCATAGCGGGCGCAGGTCGAGAAGGATCTCTGGGGCCACTGTGGCGCCATCGGCTCGGAGGGCAGAGTGTCGTCGCCGTGGAAGTGAGACAAGCAAGAGGTTGACACATTCCAGGCCCGTGGTTCCCACATGAAAGTTTATCCCGCCTTGCTTTTTTCTGGACCCCTTCCGGCTATTATCCGAAAAGTCTGACAGCTGCAGAGAATCAGATCCAGCAGACTCTGACCCCTGAAAAGACCCTCGTTCTCTAGTCAAGGGACAAGTGCTGGGAGAGTAGGGGTCGTGGTTGAGGCTCTCCGAGTTGGCTTCTCTACAGAGACGTGCCCTTTTCCTTGCTTCTTCCCAGAGCAGGTTGATTGACGCCATGCAAGTCATGCATCCTCTTTTGCAAGAGGGCCGGTGATGAAGAGGAGATATCGTCATGGCTTGGGTGTCATGATGAAGCTAACCCAAGAGAGTTTTCCATCCTCGTAACCGCCGGACCAACGAGAGTTTATCAAAGCGCGTTTGCTGCCCCGAGCAATGTAGAGGCCCATGGTCATACCGTTTTGGGAAATCGTGCATTCCGCATGATGCGGAGGTTACCGGCGGGCAGCTTCCCATTCCCTCGAGAGCCGTCGAGGCGATCCATCTTCCGATGCTGACCAGTCCGACTCCCCACAGCACGCTAGCCACACCTCGCTCGCCTGCTCGCAAGCACCCGTGATTGGCCCCCAATGTGCCTGCCACCGAGCATGCATATCCCACGAGGGATGGAGAGCCCCAGCCGAGGAATGTCTGAGGATCTGGAGGGGATAGCCTTCTGTCCGTAATCAGCCACCGCAGTGGGTTGCGAGTCCCGAATAGACCCAGAGTCGGATGGGTGCCCAAGACACGATGCTGCATATTTGTGCGCTCCTGTTGTTGCCCGCCGTCGGGTGCGAGGCATACGATTCGTGCCGCTGGTAAACCATGACAGAGGAAGCATACATAAAATTTGTTTTGTGGCAGGGAGACGGCTGTTGTTCACAGCCACGTACCATGCCGTGCATATATCGTTGCCTCCCCCTCGTCCACCCCGTGGTCTTTTGCCCAATGTCTTTGTATCGTGACGTTGGCACCCTCAGAGTTCCACAATCAGTACTGTTCGGAGCCGTCGTTGCAGACGCTGACTGCAGCGATGTCTGTTCCCCACGAGGACGTGGTCGGTCACGCGCAAGAGCCTGATATCCCGAGGGCACCTCAACCATCATCTCGGCCGCCGAGCATGGAGCGTCAGACCAAGCTCGCGCACCTCAAGCTGGTCTCCAAGTACTACGGCTACGCCAACTTCTCGTACCCTAGAGGCGACGGCACTCCGACGAGGAACCCGTACAGGAGGGCCGGGCATACGTTTTCGACAGAGGATCTCTCCCAAGACTGCCATGGCAAGCTATCACGCCCAAGCACGCCGACAAGAAGAGACCGCACCTCCATCGGCTCACAAAGCTCAAACGGCTCAGCACCCAGCCTCATCGACGACCGGACCGACTCGGAGGTGTCACTGGACGACGACTACCAGTACCACGCCTCTGCCTCTCAGCTCTGGGACACCTTCTGGCCTACTACTGAAGAGGGGCAGGCTCAGAAGACGCCCGAGAAGTCCAGGACTCGGTATCCGGCATTGATACCGTCGCCGCATATCCGGAGAGCCAAGAAGACGGGCTGCATCACCTATGACGACTGCCCTTTGCCACCGCGCCCTGTCGAGTATAATATCCAAGTCAAGCACACCCCATCACCAACCCCTCCTAGCAAAGAAAAGCCCGCGACTCTACCCCGGCCACACGCAGCTATGAGGAGCTGCCAGGCTACTCAAGCCTTGCAGGACCCCGAGGGCCCCGAGGGCCCCGACGGACCTCGCAGCCATCCAATAACTCGCCGCACCGTTCGTGCCGTCCGTTCGTCCTACAGCATATTCCCACGCACCCATCACCAGGCGCCGAGCTACCCTCCTCCGCCTCCCCCTCCTGCTTCACCACGCATGTCTCCTTTTCCAAAATCCCCAAGCATGGCGAACCTCCGACGAGGTCATCGCCCACCACCCATTAACCTTCATCCCATACCCGCAGCTCCCCTCCACTCCCCAGCAACCGCATCCCTCTTCTGTCCCCTCTCGTCGCCTCTCTACTCCCCCAACCCTTCCGACTACACCAGGCCTCACACTTCACACGGGAGTTACTACCCATCCACCTCGGACCTCACCCACCCCCGTTCCGCCCCGCTACCGCCGCCACATACACCCACCCTAACCACTCCGTGCGACACGGGCACGCCCAAGTCCTTCTTCGACTTCGACTCGGATTCGGACTCGGACGACTCGGAGCCCGAGCACGCCATCTCCCGCCTCGTCAAGACGCTGCACAAGCGCACCGCCAGCGAGACGCGGCGGAGCGGTAAGGCGGCGGCGGTTGCGGACGCGCAGCTGCGCCGGGCCCGCGCCGAGACGGAGGCCGAGAGCGTCCGCGAGAACCAGATGCAGTTTGAGCGGCACAAGAGGTCCGGTGCCGTCTTCGGGCGCATGTTTGGGCGCGCGCACGGCAAGACGCCCAACATGTAAAGGCGGCGGCACGTTACGACTCGTACGGCCTAATGAACGAGAGGAAAGCGTGGGACTAGCCGGAGTATCTTGTTTTGCGACAGCGTAGCGTCCCTTTTTTTTTTTTTTTTTTTTTTACTTCGTCCTTGTTGCTCTGGTGTCTATTCCTTTTGTTTTGTTGTTTCTTCTGTCTTACCGCGGTCCCGCGTCCCAGTATGATTTACGTGTCTCTTCTCTCTTCCCATGTACTTGATGGCCTTTTTTTTCCTTCTCTTTTTTTTTATTTTTATCTACGCTTTCACGGGTTTCACCATTATCAATACTGCAATGCTATCAACGACGAGAAGAATCGCGGGAATTGGACCGGTGGGGAGGAGGATTTAGTCAGCAAGAGGAGGAAAGGGGGTTGAAGTGCAGCCAGCGGTGTTGGGTCGCAGTGGCGAAGGAGAGGGGGGATGAAAGATGGGGCGTCAAGGGAGGGAAGGGAATTGATGGTTCTGGAAAGGGAGGGAGGGTGGTGATTGACGAGTCAGACGGATCACAAATGTCAACAGCAATGATCAACAGCAACACCGACGGTACCTGGTGATGGAACCTTTCTTGGGACGAGGAAACAAAAAGGAGATGAGGGAACGGGCATCAGGAGGGGGGGGGGCTGGAAGGGGCCACGATGTCGCGGCGCGAAGGCGGGAAAAGTCAAAGTGTTGTTGCTTTTCTCATGATGTTTGTTTTCTTATTTTTTTTCTTTCTTTTCTCTCTCTCTGTCCAGTCTACCAGGGCTTACACGACGAGACGACTCATCATGAATACCAAGAAGGAGTGTCGGAAGACAACGATCAAGACGAGGGGCAAAAAGAAAGGAATCTAGATAGAGCAACTCTAATGGCGCGGCCGAATGAAGAATGAGGGAATCCACACACACACACACACACACTCATACTCATACCGGTACTCACAAGATTTGTCCGTTTTTATTGAACAAAACCACGCCGTCGGGAACCTCTCACGGGCAAACATGCCGCCGCCGCCCTTGTCGCATTCCCTTTGCGAGCAGATGAGACTTTTTGGAGGGGGGGGGGGGGGCGGATGTCGTCCCGAGGCCAGCCGGTTTCTCTCTCCTTTGCCTTCCGTCCCGGAATTCCAGTCAAACTCCATCGCTCACTTCCTCTTCCCGCCCCTCCTCTCACACGTCATCCCATGTGAAAAGTGGAGGTGGAGGAAGGGGGGGGGTGGCGGCCGGGCTCTAGGACCCGGCCGGGTTACCGGAGTGACGGCCGTCGGCGATATGCAGAGGGAGAAAGGAAGGCACGGCTCGGCGAGGTCGGATTTGTACATCGTTTTTGTCTCCCCCCCCCCCCTCCTCCTTTTTTTTTTCCTTTTCCGGGAAAAGAGGCCCAGACCAGGAACCTTTTCGGATCCCGAGAATTCCAGAGTGGCCGTCGCGAGGCGAGGGGAACCGAGAGGTCCAGAATGCGACGGGGACGCCAGTGCTAACTTGAATCGTCACCTCCCTCGATGAAGAGGGAGAGGTACAATGTATCTATTGGTAATGTGTCTATTCATCCCGCAGTACGGGGAGGGAGAAGGGCGGCCAATAAACAACACCAGTTACAATAAAAAAAACAGAAGCGGGAACAAACTTCAATGCAATGATCCATAATCAATTTTACATCTGGCCCCCGTGGCCTCATTATCGTACCATATCGTGTGAATACGTCTCATCTTCTTTCTTTCGTTCATTCAGTCTTCACATGTCGCCGCGTAAATGCCCACCCGCCGTGTTAAACGCCATGCTGATGCTAGATAAAACCAATTCCCCCAAAACTACCAGAAATCAACAGAGAGGAAGAGAGCTCTCAAGCAGCGAGGAAGCCGCGCAAAACAAAATATGAACAGTAAAACTTTTTTCGAATCGGTGATTGAGCATTAAATCATAAAAGGGCGCGACGGCGCCCTCTCGTGGAACGGCAGGCGCTCCGTGAAGTGTTTCTGCCTCCGGACGCCGAGCCGCCTCTCGTCGTGGCCGGGCCAATACCCAAACATCCACGTGCTCTGCGCTGCCGTCTCCGTCGACCTGGACCCTACGCCGAGGTAGACGCGCAGCTTCTCGGCAGAACGAGGCGCGGCCTGGAACGCCGGGTCCAGGGCGTTGTCCTCGTTGGCGAGGAAGGAGAAGACCTCGGCGGGGCAGGTGACAGCGTGCGGGAGGCGGTACTGGTTGCGCCCGACGAGCAGGGAAGCGAGACCGGCGAGGTAGAGGACGAGAAGGGCCAGGATGACGCCGAAAACAGGAACATTGGGGAACATGCGGACGCCCGGGGCGGTGGTGAGGGCCATGAAGAGGCCGCCGGCGAGGGCGGGGAGGAAGGCGAAGAGGGCGGCGAGCAGCGAGAGGGCGGCGACGCGCCAGTGGCCGTTGCAGATGGCGTGAAGAGTGGACTGAAGCGGCAGGCAGGCGGCGTAGTCGGCGAGGATGGAGCGGCCGGCCGGGGCACCGTCCTTGGCATTGAGGTCGGCCCAGGGCTGGAGGATACGGACATGCTGCTCGATGGACTGGAAGGCGAGGTAGAGGAGCAGGCCGATGAAGCTCGGGACGAAGCTGTAGAGGAAGTTGGCGGCGGAGAAGGCGGCGATGGTGGGGGCCACAGGGACGCCCGGCCGGAAGCCGGCGATAAGGCTGGTCCGGTTAAGGAAGGACACCACGAGGAGGGCGGCGAAGAGGACGGCGGCAGCGATAACGAAGAAAAGGACCTGGCCGGTGCGCAGGCACCATGGGAGGTAGAGGGTCTGGATATAGCCGTCGCGGCCCTCGTCGATGAGGTGCGAGGTGACGGACAGCCGGTCCGACTCGTTCTTGACGTCGTAGTGGTCCGAGGGCGTGTGGCCCTGGGAGTGCTCTGTGCCCAGGCCGTACCAGGGGGCCTGCTGGTTGTTGTTGTCCGTCATCCAGTAGCCGAGCCTATCGACAATGCGGTTCCGTAGGATCCTGCGTAGGGCGCTGCGGTTCTCAGAGACCTCGGACCCGCGGTAGGAATCACGCGTGTTGCTCCTGCTAATCATGACGGATAGGTCGGCAATGGACCTTGGGTCCCAGACGAGCCCCGTCACGCGGTTGCGCCAGAAGAGCGCCAACAGGACGGCGGCGCCGATGACGAGGATATACAGGGCCACCAGCGTCCAGACGACACCCTGGACGGCGGACCAGTACCAGACCTTCTCGTTGAGGATGACGGTGAATGATGCGCTCGCGAGGGGGATGGCGAACGCGCCTAGCCACAGGATCGCCAAGGCCATCTTGACGTGAACGGGCCCGGCGAGGTGGGGGAGGAGGAAGGTGGTGGGGTACATGTTCTGGAAGAGGGCGTTTCGCCTCCGCAGGGGCTCGTCTTCGGATAGCGCTGCGAAAGGCAGGATGCGCAGCGTGGTGGCGGCGACGCACTGCGTGTACACGAAGATGAAGGCGGCGACGATCTGCGGCAGGAGGCGGAACAAGAAGTACTTGCCGCTGTAGATGGTCTCGCCGTAAGTCAGCAGACCGGGTTGGATAGGCGAGTAGACGGCGGCGACCACGAGGCAAGCAGCCATGGCGACGCACATGACGACGAGCGCGGCCATGGAGGGGAGTCTGAGGATGGCGGGCAGGTAGGTAAGGCGGGGGAACATTGTGCGGTCCTCGTCGATGGTGTCGAGTTTGTTCATACCCGGGAACACCGTCTCCTTCTCGCTGATAGGCAGCCACTTAGGCGAGGACTCGCCGGTGGCCGGGCCCTGTTCCTGGTGGTGGTGGGGGTTGGCGGACTGGGGGGGTGACATGGAGAAGATGCGGGTGCCGAGGGACACGGAAGGACGGTCGGCGGCGTGGGACTGGGGGCGGGACTGACGGCGGAGCGAGTCCCGGGCGTGGCTTGGAACGGGGACCACAGGCGTGAAGCCGCTTTCGGGGTCGCCGCTGATGCGCTGGCTCTCGAGGTCGTCCGGGAGGTAGCCGGCGACGCGGTAGTAGCCGTCGTTTCCAGCAGCGGGGGAAGGCACGCTGGAAGGAGGGGAGAAGTTGTGGCCATGCTCCCGAGTCAGGGCCTCCAGAGCATAACGCAAGTAGGGGGTGTCGTCGACGCCGGGAGTGACGGAGCCGTTGGCGGCGATGGTGAGTTCATCGCGGAAGCCCTTGCTGCGGACGCGGTTCGTAACCTCGTCCACGGCGAGCTGGGCTTCGTTGAAGCGGACGGCGGGCGGTGAGACGTAGGGGTCCTCGGCGTCGAACATGGTACCGACGACGACTGGGGCAGGGAAGCTTTGGTTGGGGTAGTAGGGCCTCGCTTGTTGTTGTTGTTGTTGTTGCTGTTGTTGTTGCTGTGAAGGTGGAGAGGGTGCACAGGGAACGAAGTCAGGAGGCGGGGAGATGGTTTGCTGGGGGGTGGAGTCTTGTTCCTCTAGGCCATTCGCATAGTGTTGTCTGGTAGCGTGGTGAGGACGGAGAGTGTTTGGGGTGGACGACTGTTGTGATGGTGTCCTGGCAGACCAGAACTGAGGGGGATATTGACCGCCTGCGGGAGCGAGCGTCAGCAAGCACGAATCAAAAACGACGAGTGGTGGTGATGATGACGATGACGAGGTGTGGAAGAGTAGAAGAATGTGTGTGTGTGTGTGTGTGTGTGTGTGTGTGTGTGTGTGTGTGTGTGTATGGATGGGCGAGGAGGTGGACGTACGTTGTTCTTGGGCAAAAGGGTCGGGGCGGGCGTCGCGAGAATACATGACTCTGACTGACTCCTTGGCCCTCGGTCTTTCAAAGGTTGTTTCAAGGGTTATTCGTTGTTGGTGTGCGAGAATCTACCAGAGGCGGGCGGGCGTGTAAGCCTCCACTCGGGATGAGGCAACAGAATCAAATTGCGAGGGGCAGAGGAAGAAGAGAAGAGGTCGGAGATGTCTGCAATGGAACGGTTGATGCATCACACCAAAAAAAAAAAAAACGAGGAGGGAGGGAAGGCCATGCATCGTGGGTGGTAGTGCAGTTTTGCATGGTGCGAATTGCAAGTGGTTGGGGTTCGCGACTGGCGATGGTGAATGGAGTCGGCGTTTGGCGGTGCGATGTTTGGGTTTGGAAGCCGGAGGTTGGGGAAGGCGGCACACGGCGCTTCTCCTTCCCAGCCACCGAGAAAACGCCCCACCAGGGGTTAGGACCCTTGAAACCCGACCGGGCGCTAGGCCCCGTAGCGCCCCGGAGGCAGGAACCAACGCCAGAAGGGGACGACGATGGAACGAAAGGCAGGGGAAGACTCACCAAGTGTCTTTTTCTTTTTTCAATGCATCAGGTAAGGTACCGAGTTTGCATGAGAAGAGGAAAGAAACGTGTTGTAGGCAGTTTATCCCGTCTTTGTATCCTCGTCCGAGTTGCTACCTAGTGTACTGTACTCCGTACTAATGGAGAAAAAAGGTACGTATCCTGCAGTACAGCTGTCCTGCAGCCGCCTCCCGACCTGAAAGTGCCTGACACCACTCGCACCTGCTTCCCGGGTATGACTATCCGCATCCGTACTGTGCCTGCCAAGTTCAAGTTGGCAATCGGCAGGAAGGACACACCACCAAGAGAAAAACACGGAAGGAGGGCCCCACCAGCTGGCAGCAGATAGCCCCACATTTGCTGCCACATCGCGACAGGGGTTTGTGTGTGTGTGTGCTTTCTCGGTGGCTGGGCCCGGCATGGGTTCCGGCCCCGTCCCGGCAGCTTTGGATGTGCTCCTCCTTCTCCCCCGACCTTTACTACTTCCTATCTACCTCTGCCCTGAATGTGAAACCTGGTTCCTGGCTTGAAAAAGGGGGGGGGGGGGGGGGGGGGGGGGAGACACCTATTAATATTATTATTCAGTCTCTTCTCTTTTTCTTCCCCTTTTTTTTATCTCCTTCTTTAACCCCTGTTACCTCAGACTCTGGGGAAAGGAAGCTAATAGTTGCTGTTAGCGTATATCTTGCGCAAAGGGTTGGGAGAAGCCCCCAATCACCCCGCCAACGCTCAGCCCGGAACAGTCTGTCCTTGCGAAGCTGCCGTTCAGCAGTGCTGGTGAGCGGCGTGTTGTCTTGAATTTCCATCCCATTCTTGTCGGGATTGCACCGACTGTTTGGTCGTGGTGCGGTTCATAGTGTAATGTGTTGCTGGTATTTGATGCTGATAGGAGTGGCCGCGGTCAATGCTGCTTGCTTCCGAGTCCTTGTGTATTTGTACTTGGAGGCTACTCGAGAACAAAACGACAAAACAGTTCGCTCCGTCATGGACCAGTCTAGTCTGCCAGGTGTCTCTGCCCTCTGTAATCGTTGTCTCCCACCGGCACCTCCAGATACTGTCACGACAACCATGCTAGGATTCGTCGACACCATCCAGAATGTGCCCAGTCTTCCGTCGGTATGTCAGGTATCCGTCTTCATCCTGACGCTGTCCGCGCAGACTGCTTAAGATGGGCTGCCAGAATGGGATTTCCTCATACAGCTCCTGGAAAGCGCCATCGTTCTTCAAGGCGTCGACAGTATTCCCCCCAGCGTCTATGAGGTCGACCGCAATCGTCCCATAAGTGGCCCAGAGGTGCCTGAAAAGCCCGACCTCTTCTTTTTGTATGCCATCTAGCAACAGCTCCCGCCCCCGGAGCTCCTCCGCCTCCGTCATCGCCTCGCTGAGAGTTTCCAGCCGGCGCATCACCATGGACAGCGCCGTATCTCCCAGCGCGGCCTTGAAGCCCGTATTCATCAGCACGTTCTTCTGCGACTGGTTTTTTGTCATGCGCACCCGCCAGTTGAGGACCTCGTCCCCGGCTGCCACGGGTGACGCCTCCAGCCGGTGGTTTGTGTCGCTGCCGCTTTGCAAAAGAGCCTTGACGGCCTCGACGTCTCCCTGGTGGGCGGCAGCCATGAGAGGCGTCACGCCTTCGCAGACCGCGTCCGGGCGTGCGCCGTTTTCTATGAGTTCAGCGGCGACGTCGCCGTGGGCGTAGTGGAGCGGCGTTGCGCCGTGGACGTCCGCGACGTTAGGGTCCGCCGCCAGCTCGAGGAGCCTCGTGATCAGGGCGGCGGTGCCGCTTCTGGACGCCATCAGGAGTGGTGTCTCGCCGCTGCTGTTGCGCGAGTTCACCTCGGCGCCGTCCTTGAACAGCGTGTTCAGGATGACGTACGGGTAGTCCCGGAGCCGGGGCTCGCAGTACTTCCGGCAGGCGAACTCGAACGCCGTCTCGTTCTTGGAGCCGTAGCGCCGGGTCCTGTCGTAGGCGCCTGCGCCGCGGAGCACGTGGAAGACCTTGTAGTCGGGAATGCCGATGGCGAGAAAAAAGGGCGGGATGTCGTTGTCTGGGTTGGCTAAGACATCGGCCCCCAGCTTAACGAGCAGGCCGGCCAATGCCGCGAGGCTCCTATCCTGTTGTAGACAGAGCTGCAGTGGGCTGGGGAAGCCGGACACGCTGGAACCGTTGGGATCTGCGCCGTGTTCGGTCAGCAGAGTCCATGCCAGCCGCTCGTGATTTTGCTGGATGGCCGTATGCAAGAGAGTCATCCCGTTATCCAACAAGGCATCGATGTGAGGGAGGTAGTTCGTAAAATAAATGATAGGATCACACATGCATGTTTTGGGTGGGGAACGGCATGTGTCAGTAAATACGTGCGTGATGGCCGAGCGAGCAATGGAGTTCAAGCTGAATTTGGCCCTCGTCGGGTCCATGAACTGGTTGCAGCGGTCACCCGTACCAAAAGGAAGACTGCCTAGACCGATGAAGCGCAGGACAACGGAATGATCGATATTGCGCATAGCTTGCATGCAACTCATCAGGTAGACCGGCACTAGTGGGCCCAGGGCTTCTCCAGACAGGTTGAACCCTTGCCGACCTCCCTCAACAGCCAGGCCGTTTGCGGCCGTGGCCCGGTTCCGTTCGTCTTCCTCGGCTAGGCGAACTGTTGTTGATAGGACCTCGCTCAAGCTATCCGTGTCTGAGTTGAAGAGGAGGTGTCTGAAGAAAAAGCCGTGGTTGTTGTGGACGGCCCATTCTGCGGCGGAGGCGGCGGAGCTAGCATCCCAAGGGAGAGAGCCTGAGATGGATGGCACGGCTCCGGTAAGTAATGTCTTCCAGAGAGAGTACACAGCGGGATCTATTGCCTCGGAGAAGCTCCTGGACATGATCAGCCAGTATGCTTTGGCGTAGGGCAGAAAGAGCTGTACGTCGTCGTGGACTTTGAATCTGTGTGCTAGCAAGTCGGACGCCAGGCGCTCCAGGTCAATCTTGGAGACGCTGGAGCGTTTATCCTTGGACAAAATTCTCATGACCTTCTGAGAGAGCCTGTTGGACGGCATGGCCGACTCGGCCACCATCTGGGGGACCTGGGCGAAGGAGACCTTTTGCGCCGTCGAGACCCGGTTCTCGAAGACGCTGTAGTTTAGATACGTCACGCAAACCGCACCTAAAGTGACCTCGGAATCTTGGAAGTCAAAGTGAAAGGGCGCCGCGCTCCGGAGCACGGGGCGGCCGGCAAGGTGCAGGAGAGCGCTGTGGTGGATGAACCTGACGCCGAGATCCTCCTCGTCGATGTCAAGAAGATTGCCGCCGTACTGCGATGCTAGGGTGTGCCCAGAACCGACAAGGCTCGAGGAGTTCCATGCTAGGATTCCGGGCTCAACATTGACGGCCACACGTAATTCGTCTAGGGATAGGCACGGGTCGGCAGCGGCGACGAGTTGGAAGATCCTAGAATTGTATCTGTGGTCTGAAATCCTTAAAAGGGCCTGGTCGAAGGCCTCTGGGAGGTTGCGGGGTAGGTTGTTCATGATGTTTGATATGTCGGCCTCGGACCGAAGATCCTGGGTGTATTTCGGGCAGATGGCTTCAATCTGGAGGGACAGCCACAGGAACATGCCCTGGCAGCCCACCAGTAGCTGCCTCGTGATCAGCTGTTCCAGTTCAGCGGAGAACGGCCTGGTCAACTTCCACCGCTCTACCTCTGTCGATATATAACTGAGGATATCACCAGAGCGGTCTGCATGCTCCATGGAAAGCGTCGCGTTGATCTGCATCATGGATTCCGCGATTGTCTTGCATCTCGACGTTGGTCGAGATGAGCAGCATAGCCGAACGTGCCTAGCAGTCATGAGACGCTTCATCTGTATGAACAGCTCGTCCATCTCCTCGTGCGGAGCTTCGTCGAGACCATCCAGCACAAAGACTCCCTCCCAGTCCGGCGGGGTAATGTCCAAGATGAGTTGAACGTAGGCTTCGGGGTTGGATGTGGTTGGGGAGCCGTCGGTGCGATCTAAAAACTGTTCGATTGTTGATGCGAGGACCGGACTACTCAGGACCTGGTAGGCAATGCTTCCGAGTATGTTATCCACATGCAGCGTCTTTTGGTTGTTGCTTTTGCAGAAAAAGTACGAGACAGTCCGGGGTCTTTGTTTAGTCGGAGCGGCTGCTACGAAGTTAGTCTCATTGCCGGTAAGTCGATTGTGAAATTGGTAGGGGAAGAATGACTCGAAGATGAAGAATGGAAGACAGGGTGACGGAGACAGGGAGCACAGATGCTGAGTACAAGGACTTTGCATAGGGTCGGGCAACACTCACGGCCGGAGCTCGCGTCCCCTTTGGTCAGGACTAGGTCAGCAATGGCGGAAGCCATGGTGACGGTCTTTCCAGACCCCAGGTTGCCCTGCAGCCAAATGGCAGACGAAACGGGGCACTTGAGCCATTTGTGATACTCGTGGTCTTTGAGTATCCAGTTCGAGGTCCCCTTCTTTCGTTCTCGACGCCATATGAAGTCTAACTCTTTTTGGTCCGGGCACAGGAATTCGAGGATACGGTGTTTGCGAGCTTCCCGGTTGCGCCTGGCAGCTTCTCGTGACGTTGCTATTTGCAGTCTGTTGAGCCGTTCCAGACTGGACGACTGTTCTTGAAGAGTCGACTTGGCCACGAGCATGGCGGTCCGCTTCTCTATCAGCCGCCCCCACTCGGCGATGTCCGTCTCCAGCGGCTTGATAACGGAATCGAACGAGGAGCCAAACGAGGAGGCAACTTGCGAGGCGAGCGATTTCCGAGCGTGGGTGACGATATTCTTGCTGATGTCGACAACAACGATAATGTACTCGCACATGTAGCCCTGGACTTGTCGGCATTGGGGGAAGAGCATGGCGAAATCTTGGTGCAGTGAGACGGAGCGTCCAATCCTCAGGAGCAAGTTTGAGACCTTGTCAAAGTACGACAGGAAACTCAGGGAAATCTGTCATTATTAGAAGATTTGCGGCCGTCCCGTCATCCCCCACATCCCCGACTCCTCTCCTCGTACATCGACAAAAGATGATGTATGACCAGCCGTGATGAATTGACATACCTCTAAAGCCACCCGCACAGCGGCCCAGGCGCCGCATGCGAGGAGATTTTGCGAGCCGCCGATCAAAACATCGCCAATGGGGGCAAACTGGCGGATGCGGTCGAGGATGGCGACCAGGCGGGTGGCGTAGGGTCGCCAGGACTTGTGGCGGCGGGCGCCATCGCGGTTGATCTCCTCGGTAAGCTGGACCACCTCGAGGGCGTTGGGCGGGCGGCGCGTCTGCAGGTTCTTGAACTTGGCGTGTCTCTCCTTGTCGCCGCTCAGGCAGACGCTGAACTCGGAAATAGCCTGGGCCAAGCGGATTTCCGGCTTGAGCTTGCCAACGGTGCCGACCGCCGTCGATAGGTTCTCCATGGCTACCGGCGGTTGTCGTCGTCCCGGGAGGTGTTTTCCCCGGATCTACCTCACACATGCGCAAACTGTAGATGGTTGTGTTGAGTCTCACGAGATGTGACGGCTCATGGCTAGCTTCCTGTCAGCATGAACCGCAAACAATGCTTTCTGGCTGCTCACGTCTTCGGCACACAGCCTGATCCAGCAACTACCCTTCGGCCAGGATTCGCGGAGAAATGGGATAACCCAACTACTGGGGCGTTGGCTTCGAAGAGCAGAAACAGCCATCAGGCTGCAAGGCCTCAGACAGTAATGCCACACAGCTGGGGCAGAGGTGGCACGAGGAGGGGCATCGTTGCGGCGCTAAACGAGGCGGCTGTGAAGCTGATCCTGGCCACATGCAGGAGCCTGAAGCGTGATGGGTGCCGAGATTGCACACACAGCACCTCAGAGAGAAGTGCTGACAGTCACGTGAGTACTTTGGTGTCATCTTGCCCTACTTGCAACAGGACTGTGCCGTATTTGAGCGCAAGCTGAAAGGGGAGAAAAGAATCGGTAATCTTCCGGCACTTTGCCTGATTCGAATAGGCCCAGCTGTACAAGTTCCCATCAGAGCCCTAGCCTGGGAACCTGGCAGGGCATTCAAAAGGTTGGCATCTCTGGTTGATGTCGACTCTGTGATTAGTCTTGGATGCATCAACTAATGAGGAGACTCGGGTCAGATGAGCCAGTTCCTTCAGGAGCTAGGCAATGGCTGTTTGGGTATAATTAATGACCGCCAGTTAGCCATTCGCTAGCAAACATCGCCCGAGACGCTCCAACATGGCACGTGGGAATCAACGTTTCGGTTCGCGCCGTGGCATGGAGTCTAATTCAACTCCAGGAACTAGTCTCATCTAGTGCTGCATTTCACTAACCGCGGTCGGCCACGACCTGCTTCGGCTTTCTGGACTTGATCGTTTCAGATGCGGTATACTGGGCTGCTTGCAGCAGTTTTGTTTTGAGGTGAATGTAAGCAGTGGAACCGTAGCGTGCATTGCATGAAGCCGAGTTCAGAAGCCTCCTCGGCAGCTATGGAGCTGTAGGGGACGTAAGAGGCTGATATACCTCAGATTGGTTTCTAACTAGGCTTTGAGGGTTGTGAGTGTGTATGTTGGTATCATCTGGGATGTAGTTCTGGATAAGTGCAGTCACATACATGGTTAGCACTTTTGATAGATCGATGGCGAGACGGCGAGATAGTTGAATGGGGGCAGTTAGAGGCAGACTAGTGAGTTAACATCAGGGGCATATAGTCCCTATATCCTAGAAGACACTCTTAAACTCGATATATTGGTAATTAATATGGTAGATACCGGGCCTATGGCCTTGTATTGTGTATGTGTAGAGTTTCCGCCAATGGCGACTTTCACTTCGGCGGGCGGCCGGCCTGCCAACTCACCAGCGAACAACCCCTTCCGCCGTCACACAACTTCAAACCTCTAGGCAACGTTGGATTAATGCTTTTTGTCACTTCCCCAGCAGTCAATGGGCACTTTTGGTCACGTGAATTTCAAACCTCTATATGGTTCTTCAGCAAGTTGGAATCCGAAAGCAAGGGTGTATTATTGCACTTTGTGTATCGAGTAAAAGACTTTTCCTCTCCCACACCTAACCAGCCTAGAGGAATTTGCCCTTGGGCATTCCACTAAACGCCGCAATCTGACCTCTTTGACGCCGTCAACCCAGCCGTTAACCAGGCTGTCGCCGCCGCTGCCGCTGTCCTCTGACAGGACCTCCGTGTCGCCCCTATCTAGCCAGACTGATGTCACACTGCTGCTGTTAGCGAATGTCCTGAGTATTAACACAGCATTATATATTAACTTACCTAGCCCTGGCTGCCCTACAAGTTGTTTTTGGCCTTTATGGCTACTGCTGCTGCGTCTATGACGTTAGTAAAGTACGTAGAAACTCCTTTGTGCCCTAGGAGCTCCCTAATCTTGTTATTTTATACTTGAATTACACTTATATTTCTCTAAACATAGACCTTATCTGCTTTATTGGTATCTTTTACTAATAGCTCTAGGCTAAAAATGGCTACGTTTGCCCTTTAGGCAAGAGGGAGGTCTTTAAAGACCTTTCTAATAGCCTTGTTAAGGCTAAGCTCTTTAGCGTAAGCCGTGTAGTAATCCCCTGCCTATAGCAGGCCCTAAGGGTTTCTAATAGTTGTATGCTAGCTTATTATAAGGGTTGTCTAGAGTAAATTTAGGAGCTGTGTTATTATGTACGCGTTTAGGATGTAAATAAGATAGAAGGAAGGAAAAAGAGACTAAGCCTAGCTTCTACCCTTTATATGCCTAGCTACAGCCAGCAAGGTTAGTAGCAAGTAAAGCTATCTCTAGTACTGTCATCAGTACTTACAGTATAACTCAATGCGTAAGGCTTTTAATAACCTTGGTAGAGACAGAGTCATTGCGAGGCTTATAACTATCGCAACCTTAGTGGTAGGTTTAACAATACTATTATCGCAAGTACGTCAGTCACGCCCTTGTGGCTATTGCGACCTTGGTAGTAGGTTCAATAATGCCATCATCGCGATGTGGCTTGCCTGTAAACCCGCCCGACCTTATTCAACAGCGTTGCCGCCGACGTTCCAGCGCCTCAAGGTCGTTTGCGTATGCAGCCGTGGTTAAAGCGAAGTCAGATTCAGCTGTTGCTCTGCGTTATTAGGTATTCTACACCGTTGTAAGATATTGAGGTCTAGCACGGGTCAGAGGTGCGCCGTATCGGGTTTTACGTACCGTGATATTACATGTGTATCGGGTGAACTGCACGAGACCACTTATGGGGGTTTAGAGAGACTGGATTCATCAATATGGTAGATACCTAGATATGTTTATAGTATCTCTTTCAACCTGTATATTGTGTTGAGCACTGAGCAGAGTACTGAGCATGGTGCTTTTACTGTGTTTTCACGACTGTCTATGGTTAACATTGTGTAAATGCGTCACCTCAAGAGAGACCAGACCGTCTTGTATTAGTACCGCGGTTAAGCTTGATCTCCCTGGCAGCTGTAGAACTCGAACTAGTCTACTACGCCGAGCTAATAAACCATAAGAGGTAGACAGATACCATGATAGTAGATATACCAGTAGAAACGCAACCTAGCTCCGGCGAAGCTAGATTGCATTCTGTGGACCCAGGCCGGGCCCACAATCTTGCATCAGCTCTCCCCGTTGTAGCAGGAGGTGCGGCGATGCGGAGGTGTGTCTACATCCGCCAAATCAGATGCAACAACGGTGGACGACTTCTAATAGCCACTCAAGCCAAAGGTCTCGGCCCGCCACATTCCCTCGCTGGTGAATATAGAGTTGCCAAGTAGCACAGCATGACCCTGGACGTCGTGCTCAAGCGTTGAAGACCTTTGGGTCTCGGCCGACATGATGCATCATTATCATAGGAAAACCAGATCCCACCATTTTGTCACACGCTCTCTCTCTCTCCAAAAAAGGACCGACTTCCCTCCGCGATCCACGCCCCTCGTACCCCTACAGCTCCTCAGTCTCGGTTCCATCTCCGCCCTCCACATACCGGCCCAGCCGCCTCTTAAGCCCCTGCACGCTGATTCGGCCTTCACCCCCGGCCTCGCCCCCGTCCCCCGTCCCCCGGGCCGGCGGGAGAAGCACCCCGTCCAGCACATGCACGACCCCGTCCCGCGCCGGCACGTCCCCCACCGAGACCGCCACCCCGTTCACCCTCGCCGTCCGCGACCCGTCCCGCCCGCCAAAGTCGATCGAAACGTCCTCTACCCCGAGCAGCGTCCCGACCCGCCGCTGGCGTCTCTCCCCTCCTTCGTCCGTGTACAGCACCTCCTCAGCGACGTGGTACCGCACCAGCGCCCTCAGATGCGCCCTTCCCGCCCGGGAAAACAGGAATCCCCGCGTCTCCGCGCCCAGCTCATGCCACGCCTCGTCCGACGGCACCAAGAGCGTCAACCCCCGCCCGCGCCCGCGCATCTCCTCGGCTACCCCGGTCTCCCGCAACGCCCGCGCAAACGTCCCCAGTCGCCCGGCCAGCGAGCCGACGAGCGCGGCGCACCGCGGCGGGGGCACCAGAACGCTGTCGATGAAGTGGATGACCCCGTTCCTCCCAGTCTGCGTCGGAAAGAGAGAAAAAAAAAAGCATCAGCACAGCACCTGAATAATAGAAGAACATAAAAAGAAAGGATGAACTCACAGATTCGGAACCGACGACCCGTCCGTGAAAGTTCACCTCGGCTCCGGCCCTTCCCGCGGCGACCCTCACCCTCTGTCGCCGTCCGCCGAGCTCGCCCTCCGCGAGGACGGTCGGCAACGTCCTGCCCGCCTCGCCCAGCTCGTCGGCCGAGTGCCGCCCCTCGAGGACGTGGTACTCGAGCATCGCCCCCAGCAGCGCCCCCTCGCTCCTCTCGAAGCCCTCGAGCTCGCGAAACGCGGCGTCGGTCGGCACCAAGACCGTAAAGACCCCCGCCTCGTCGCCGTCGCCGTCGTCGCCGTCGTCGAGCATGTCCCGAAGCCGGGTGTGCGACTCCAAGAGCCGTGCAAAGTACGTGGCCTGGCCGCTCTGCCGGATAATCTCGAAAACGTTCCTGTTTTCCGACGGGCCGACGCTCTCCCTTTGACCACGCGTCGCCCGGACGTCTTGTGCGCGCTGCAGGGCCCCGGAGCGGCCGTGGTACTCTGGCACCCTCCTCCTCGTCCGCGCGACGGCGTCGACGGCGTTCAACGCCCCTCGGCTCAGATGACCGATCGCGCTGTCAAGCGTGCTCGGAACGCCGTCTCGCATCGGCACCTGCGGCCTCGCCGCATCCGCCGTTACTGCCACTGCAGAAGCGGCCGCAGCAGCAGCCGCCAACGGCAAAAAACAGCTCGGCTTCATGACCTCCGCTTTCTCCGAACTCGGTATCGGATACCCAAGGCGTAGAAGAAGAAGAAGAAGAAGAAGAAGAAGAAGAAGAAGAAGAAGAGAAAGCGCGGGCGTGGCCCAAGGGCTTCGTGGTGATACTGCGCAGTAGTGTCGTGGAGTGGTCAAAGCAAACGTGTATTCGACGTCCCGTGGAAGCAGAGAGAGAGAGCCTTGGATTCGTCTTCTGAATAATGGGACAGGACGTGCTTTGCAAACGGCTCAAAAAGGGCCGAGGACGTCTGGTTTTGATTGCAGAAACTGTAGTCAATCCTTTTTCACTGTTTCTCTCAGATTGAAAGAAAATGTACATACAGATGGGCATTTTCTGGTATGGAGACATAAAGGTTCTTCCGGAAGGGGGGGCTGAGCCATCAGGGTCCGCATTACTGCGGTCCGACTTACACCGCAGTACGCAGCTCTCGCGTTCCGGGTTTGACAATTCGTTCCACATTGGTCTTGGTATTCATAAAGGTCAGACGCCCTGGCCGGGAGGCATTCTGGAGCAGTGTATTTGTTGCCACCGGGACAACAAGGTGGCTGTCAGCTGCCTCAAGGGCATCGTCACCCTCTCCGGCGTCGTCAAGAAACGAGGGATGTCGTCTTTCCTCTTGCCTGACTTCGCCATCGAACCCATCCCGCCGTCAACGACTCTTCGTCCCGCAGACGTCAGAGTTTTCAGTCACATTGTGTGTTGTGTGAAAGGCCGCTCCCCCCCTACTTCAGACTATCGGGCGTTCTGCTCTGCCATCTCGAACGCGTCCACCACCCTCCCGCCCTTGACATCGACGGCGGCCCACCTCTGCTCCCTCCCCTTCCGCACTTTCACCGCACCGCCGGGGAGACTCCCCTCCCAGACGCCGAGCTCGTCCAGCAGAACCTCTATTACCCAGACGTATCTCACAGCGCCCGTGAATCCTCGATCATCCCGGCCGACCCCGGGCCCGGGCGCGAGGGCATAAACCTTCTCGACGTCCTCCTTGTCCCTCAGGACCCTCGTGCACAAGAGATGCAGATCGAGAAGCTGCGAAAACACCAGCCCAAACGTCGGCCTGTTCCGCCTCGACGCCGCCTGGTTGCCGCCGTAGCCCGCAACATTCAGCGGGGGCGGATTGAATATCGACCGCAGGGTCGGATCGAGCGGCTTGCTGCTTCTGCTGCCACCGGCACCTCCGCCGTAGTTCGGGGGCGGCGGTGGGCCATCTCGGTGGTCCGCAGGCCTCGACGCCGTCGTCGGTGCCTCCTTGGAAGAGCTCGTGCTGTTTAGCAACATGATTAGTGGGCTGCTCGGCAGGTTCCTCGCCAGGTACCGTAGATGTGCGGAGAGGACCTGCAACGATTGATGCGCGGACTGCCGGTCGTGGCGCGTGAAGAGGGCTGTCATGAGGCTTTGGAAGTGCGTGATGAGGATGATATCTGGCGGTCCCGGCTCACTCGGTTGCTCTTCTGGCGTTTTATTCTCAGCCAGCTCCTGTGGTACCTGAGGAATCTCCTCTCGCGTCTCGTCTTGAATTTCTTGCTGGGTGTCCTCGTGACGTGAGTCCTGCGAGGCCGGCTTCTCAGGGGAGTCTGCCGCGTACGGTGTTGGGGACCGAATGGAAGAAGGCGGTGACGATAACTCGCTCGATAGCGACAGGGCGTCCTCCTCGTCGCTGTCTGCAATCTCCGTCCTCGTGGGTTTGGCCGGTTTGAGCTCCGGTAGCACTATCCTCTCGGATTGTTCCTCCGGCGCCGAATTCCTAGGCAAACCCGGCAAGGGCTCTGGGCCTTGCACAACCTCTCCCATGTCCCCTTTGCCTCCCTCCATTTCCCCTCTCTGCTCCTGGTCAGGTTGCTGCTGCTGCTGCTGCTGCTCCTCATCAGGGACCGGTGATGTCTGCGAAGTCACGCTCTCGGTGGGAATGTCCAAGTCGCCCAAAACCTCCCACAGGCCCTCGAGATCAAAGACCCTCGACACGGAGACCCTCTCCAGACAGCCCCTCAGCTTGCTCTTCACCTCTGCTTCGGCCGTCCCGCGCGCCCTGAGCTCCGACCTGATCGCATCCCTCAGTGTCGGGAGGACAGTGGCAGGCGGCTGCGTCGTGACAACCATCGCCCTCGCGTCGTTTTCTTTGGATGCGTCACCGCCAGCCTCCTCGCACAGCGTGCTGGCCAACGACTGCAATGAGATCTGACGAAAAGACAGCAAGTCAGCCATCACACGCGCACACATCCCCGCTTCCTTCCCCCTCCCTCCCTCCCCTCGCGGAACTACAGGCAGAAACTCACAAGAAGCCCCATCTGCTCGCTCTCGGCACTGACCCCAACAACAGTCCCCCTCTCAAACCCACCCACAAGGACCTCCTCGTCCACCTCCCGACACCCAACCCTCAGAGGCCCCTTCTCCTTGGTCGCATCCCGTCGCTTGGTCTCTCGACTGCACAGAACCGCCGCGGAAATCGGCTCCAGCGCAAAGTATGAGCTTGCCTGCGACCCGCAGAAGACCTCGCCCGCGGCCGCGTTGGCCATGAGAGTCCGTTTCTTGGCTTTCCCTTCTGTCGGGGCTTACTGATTCAGCGAAGCCCCTGCCGTCTGTAGGAGTAGGAAGAAAAAGCCGACAATATTGTCAGGGCGTATCATCTCTCTCACGCCATCATGAGCCTCGGCCATGTGGTCAAACTGAAGGGATGTGTGCCCATGCGAGTTGGAGAGAGCTAACAAGGGGCAGGAGGTTATCGCCAAGTCACGTGATGAAGGCTTCTATAAACCACCTACACTACCTTCCGTACCTAGTCAGGTACCTACCTAGGTCCGGGCACAGGGGGAGCTGGGGTTAATCCTCCCGCCTGAATCTCGATCAGGTCTCGGCGCTCCGGGCCAACAGGCACAGCACAGCAGGTACACAGACGGGCCCTCTGGAGGAGATGATTAGTCATGCGTTCAATGACATCATCCCTCTTACCTTGCATGAATATCACCCGAGCTTGCTCCTTGCTCAATGCAGCCACCCGGATTTCGCCAAAAGGAAACCTTGCCAAGTCGTCCCTACCTGTTTGTGTTTGGCCTATTTCTGCCTCAACAAAGCTGTCCCTTGTTCCAAAAATACCCTGCACACCTATGCCATCAGGGGCAGCACCACGAGCAAAGGGAACAGAACAATATCAACAAAACACTACTCTGTTCTACTGTGCTGTGCTGTGCTGTGCTGTAATGGTGCTTTTGTGGCTTGATAGTTTCCATTTTTCACTAAAGCTAATTCATAACAATCTGCCGACGGACTGTTGACTGCCTGCCTGCCTGCTCTATGCATTTCCCATGTGTAATGTGGCCTCCCTTGGCTAACGGAGTACTTGTTGTTGTTGCAAAACCGGGAAGAATAGGAGGCTCATTCCCCCCCCCAAAAGAAATAACATTATCCACGAGAAAGGGATTGCCTGCGAGGGCCCAGACGCACACATGTGCAACTGTTCCCGCCTCAACAGCAGTGATTCTTCTCGTCATGGCTAACTTCCCCAATAGCCACCACAAGCCGCTTCAAAAACCTTCATTTATACCCTCCCTCCCGGGTCGATCCAGAATTCGGTATTGACCAAGTGTGCTCACTGCCTTTGTCGCATCAGATTAACCTGACGTGTGCATCGAGACCTGTTTGGTGTAATATGGCCTCACATCGTCAGATGGCTGGCTTCTGGGTGCTTCAAGAATCCCTGCCACAGCCGACTGCCTTACTGTACGGCGATTTAAAGAAAATAATGACTGTCTCCGGGTGATACGTTGCTGGCACCGGCAACCAGATATCTTACACCTCGGCCCAATGAGCTCGTGTCCAGATTCCTAAGTTCTGCGTCTCCACTAGGCGGCAGTTCCGGGCGCCGGGGGTGGTGGTGCCACAACGTCCGAAGTTTGACGTTTTCGGCCGCCACCCTTCAGACTCTTGACTCTGGCTAGGAAGCCACCAGAAGACTTGCTAGATCCCTCCTCGGTGGGTGAAATGACGTCAGCCGTGGCACGGCGCTCGAGGCCGTTAGCAGAGCCCCGTCGAGGAACTGGCGGTGGGGTACCGGGCGACTTGGCGCCGTTTCGTCGGACCGAGATCGTCTCTGGCTCCTTTCCGTACTCCGAAAAGAAGGGGTTCCGCTCACCCGTGTACGAGACGCTGGTGGCAGGGCCGTTGCCGTCAGGCGATCTGCGTGAAGTGTAGGCACCTTCAGGGTTGGTGATGCGGCCAGAGGGACCGTACTCGCGCGGCTCTCGCTTGATGCCACGGATACGCTGGGCAATCGACTTGCTGCGTCCGAGACCCTCAGCAGCAGTCTGTTGGGCTTGCTCGGCCTGGGTGCGCTGGATTGCGGCACGGGCTGCAGGAGTACCTTCGAGGAATGTCGAGGCGCCGAGACCCAACGACTCCTCGCCGTAGACGATGGAGCCGCGGGATCTGGGGTCGAACACAGCCGGGTCGTTCTTCCGCTCAGCGTTTCGCGCGGCGGCGGTGGCGTAATCCGCAGAGGCGTCGCCATCGTTGTTGCCCAAGAAAGTGGCGTGATCGGGACGCTTGTTAAGCGGACCGGAGCCGCCGAGCGACATGTTCAGAGAGTCTTTGGCGAAGGCGTGCATCGGTGCGCGCCGACTGCCCTTGCGGTTGCGGTGCGGGTTTGCCGCATCGAAGGGCCCGTCGTGATGGAATACTGTGCTCGTCAGCATCAAAGAGCGACCGGGCGGGGGTGATTGGAGAAAAAACGTACATCCTGTGCCGTAGATACTAGTGGCGTCCAATTGATCAATGATGTCAAGCCTGCGACTGGGCTTCTTGGGGTCCTTATCCTTTCCTTCCCGGGCGCGGCGCTCTCTCTCACGACGTCGGGCTTCCTTTGCCTTCTTCTCTTCCTCGGTGAGGGGCTTCTCAACGTCGATCAGAACAGACGAGTCCGAGTTCCTACGCGGTCGGCGTTCCCGAGGTCGGCGTGGAGGCGATGCCTGTGATCCAGATGGTCGGGGGGGTCCGCCGTTGCTGCCTTGGAGACGCCGCTGTCTCATGGCCTCTTCCTGGGATCTCGACGGGCGGTGTCCAGGTGGCGGAGGGCCGCGGCGGCCAGGCTGGTCAGGGGGACGGTTCGTCGAAGATGGACCTCCATTGGGGCGCGATTGCTTTTTATCGTCGATAGTTAGGCTGTCCTGTTGGGTAGAATGGTCAGCAAACCGCAAGCCCTCCAAGACGGGTATGCACGGCGGCGATCGACGGGCGATTCAAAAGGCACATTCGCGCCGTCTCAATCGAGACAATATGGAACACGTACAAATAGCTCCTCGGCGGTGGGCGAGGCCTTGGGGTCAAGTGTTGGTGCCATGTTGTCTACTCGGATGAGGTTTGGTTGACTAGACGAGTATGATGGATCGAGGAATGGATTGCGCGAGACAGGTCGAGGGGGAGGGTCGTCAAAAGGCGAAGCGGGCGAGGTGGTGTTGCTATAGGTAGGGCCGGACAGGAGTGGGGAGGCAGCACGGTTGCGAAAGGGGTTGTTGGATGAGAGATTAAGCGTCAAGCCAGAGGCGGCAGACCTGCTAGGTTGATGGCCTGTTCCAAGGAAGTTAAGTCAGCAACTCGATAGGAGAGAGACATAGGCAAAGACGGCCACCCCGTGCATGCGAATGACGGCGAGGGGGGGAAGGGATGTGAAACATGAGGGAAGTATACATGACACAGCAGGTTCGACAACTGGGTGGAGCGGGTGCCGTGCTTGCGTTTGCTTGGGCGGCAGTGCAATCCGTGAAATGGGCGGCTCTCTTCCCGTTGGACAAGGCCAAAGTCAAAGGGGTGATAAACCCAGGAAGATGGTGGCAGGCATGGAAAAGGGGGTGTGGGAAGATGGTGGGAAGTCAAAAAAAGATACGACATGCCGGTGCATATCCATATCAGTGCTCGATGCTTGGCTTACCTGGCTGTGTTGATTGTGCCGTCGACATTTTGGCTGTGGTTTGGGATGAGCGGGATGGTGTGGTACACCCCCCGTCTTGCCGTGACGTGAGGGAAGGGAATATGGATAATGATGATGGGCGGGCGCGTAGTATTGGAAGTCAAGAGATCGGCCGTTTTTCCGCAAGAAGGGCAGCTGGCCGACCCGGTTTGATCAGGGAGTGACGAGCGTTGCTAGCGAACTTGATTTTCTTAGGTTGCTAAATGGCCGTTGCTAGCGTCATACCTCGCTGCAGGGACGCCGAACGCAGCGAGGAACGGTTTTTTGGGGGGGGTATTTTTAGGGGGCGGGCGGGGGCCACTTGACGGTTCCTGGGCCAGGGGCTGTGGGATGAGTGCGGTGTACGAACAAGCAAGTCGCGGTAGATGGACGACGATGGGTTGGGGGGGCCTGGATGAGCGTGGGTCGTGGAGTGAAGGTACCGATGGTGGGTGGAGGCAGAGAAAAAAAAAGGGGTGAGTTGAGCCGACCGGAGGTAATATCGAGGAATCTCGACAATAGTCGGCAATGCGCGTCTGTTTGGGCTGCTGCACTTCGTCCTGCTTTTGGCCAATGTCAGTTCAAAATAACCCGCTGGCATTTGGTTTGGGTTGAGTCAACGGAGTGGGGGCTAATGGGAATATCGGGCTTGGGGCCAATTCAGGGGGAAATTTGGTGCGCTGGGAAGTGAATGATTTGGCTTGGAATTCTGGGTGGTAGAGTGGTGGATCAGGGTCCACGGAGCAGCGGGCGAGGTTGAAGAAGGGGTTTGGCTGCTTGGTTTTGGACAGGACTGGGGGGATCGGGGATTTGCGAAAGGATGGCGGTGGACAATGTCGTTGAATGGACGAACGGGGGGGCTACCAGCAAGGCCAAGCAGCAGCAGCAGCAGCAGCAGCAGCAGCGGTATGAAGAGTGGGCCGAAAAGGGAACCTGCAGGTTCACTCACCCTTGACTGAGATATGTCGTTTGCTTTTTCTTGTTTTTTTTACTTTCTTTTCTTTTTGGCAAACTACCGCGTCTTTACGCCCGGGATTGCGGGAAAATGTCCTCCCTTTTTTTTCCTCTCGGGAGGGGCGATTGGGCTGATTGATATGGGGTTGCTCCGGACTCCAAGGCTATGAAATAGAGACACTCCGAGAAGGATCCAAAGTGCCGCCGCAATAGTGGTGTTTGGCAGCTTGTGCACTCGGTAGGTAGGTAAGTGTGTTGCGCGTGTAACAAGGGCTCTGTGCGACTGCAACACGGACCGGGTCGACCCAACTTCTTGGTCGCTTTGATCAGGTCAAGTCGGACGGAGGACCCAACGGGGTTGCGTCGTGGATAGGCAGGCGGCCGTGTTGCCAACTTTTTTGGTGTCTCGGTACCAGCGAGGAGTGGCTGGGATGGGCTGGCGTGTCGGAGATGTTTCGTTCGAACTGGTTCTTTTCTCCCTTGTCGACTCCGAGCGTGTCAATGGCCTGTGCCGTGTTCCCTTTCTTGGCCGAAGTGACGGTGTTTCTCCTGAGCGGTCGGTGCCTGTCGGTAAAGAACGTGCTTGATGTGTTAATCGGATCAATGGCCCTGTCGCTGTTGCTAGTCTTGTTTGGATGCTTAGAGAATGCGGGACGGTTTGGTCGGTATGGAAATATGAGAGGTGACGTCGGACGGGTATGCGAAAGGCTGACGAGCGAGAACGGGCGAGGAGCGAGTCAAAGCGAGGGGCGAAGAGAATCTCGAGCCCGGGAGAGAATATTGGTGGGAGGGATGAAGTTGGGTTCAGTTCGCGATCTCGTATACGGTTACAAGTGAGATGGAAGCGAGGTAGGTAGGTCTCGGGTTTGGCGGGTGGTGCCACTGGGAAGAGGGTCGTCGGGAAGGGAGGAAGCAAGGAGGGGGAGCTGCAAGCTATACTTGCCGTTGCTGGAAGGAACAAAGGAAGGAAGCGGGTCTCGAAAGGCGCAAAGCTAGTCGGGATCCCGAGTCGCCCGGTGAGGAAAGAAAGAGGGATGAAAGAGGAAAGAGGCGGTAAGGGCAGCAAGAGCAAGAGCAAGAGCAAGAGGCTAGCTGAGCGGGCAGGTGCGTCGGCGTATTAGTAGTAGATATTAGCTGATTCTTCCTCGGGAAGGAGGGAGAGGAAAAAAGAAGAGAGAGAGAGAGAGAGAGAAAGAGAGAGAGAGAAGGAGGGGAGAAGAAAAAAGAATCTCTGTTCTCCAAGGTATGAGTCCTGGAAAGGGAAACCAGACAAGAAAAAATCACCGGCAACTAAATAAAAAATAAAAAAATAATACTAAAGAACACGAGAGCGAAGCAGAGAGAAACATGCAACGCAATGCATCCTTACGACGCGGTGGCTGCCCAGTCCGTCTCCCCGATCCCCGCGCATTCCACCCGTTCCGATCGCCTCGTCCCCATTTTCGCATCCCATCAATAAATCATATACCAGGTAGTGCACCTGAACCGGAACTGGAACCTGAACCTGGTCCTGGCCCTGGTCCTGGTCCCAGCTGGGTAAACAGGTACTACGGTAGGTGCTTTCTGTCCTCCAGGTAGATAGATACCTAGGACAGAGCGGAGGTATTAGTACCTGGGTGATGCATCTGGCCTGGGCCACCACCCAATTTCGACCTCGCACATCCATCCACCCACCTCGACCTCGATCCAACCCGACCGGGCCTAATTCCACCTCTATATCTCTACGAATACGCTACACCTCACTCGCATTGGTATTCGCCCTTACTCCGATCCCGAGGATTTGGACATCGCCTGCCCGACACTGTTGCCGACCGGACGCCGCCGTCGCCGCCTCCTCCAGCACAGTGCCTCTTGGCTTTTGTTTGTGGCTGCATAGCGCCTGGTAATCGGGTGGTGGTGATGGGTGGCAGTCATGGCAACGCCTTCCAAGCTCTCTCTCTCTCTCTCTCTCTCTCTCTCTCTCTCTCTCTCTCTCTCTCTCTCTCTCTCTCTCTCTCTCTCTCTCTCTCTCTCTCTCTTTGTCACTGATGCTTCGACACACCTTGGTTACGATACCTGAGATATCCTGGGCTTGCCTTTACCGCTTGGCGGCTAGCTGAATCAAGTCTCTTGCCGCGGCCAGAAGCCTGTCGCCTGTCGCGCAATCTCTCTTGTGTCGGACCAAATTCGGCTTACAGATGGTAAGGATATCCATCCACCGTCGCTCTACGCTCGAACGAGTATCGCGGCATGGGGTCTTGGAAAACACTAGCCTTGACCAACGCGGGAGTGATGGTCCTCGGCTAACCGAGGGTTGCCAACGAGACGCACCGACAACGCCCACCACCCCAGGACCCTTGAGGATCCCGTGATCACTCTACCGTATGTACACTATGCCCCCACGTGCGCAGTGTACTACGTGGTAGTGTGCAGAACAGACGATACCCTCCCTCTACCAAAGCCCCATGTTCTGCAGCCTGCAGCTCACCAACTTCGTCGACGGTCAAGTGACATGGTACTATGCGCCTAGATCCTCGCTTCCAATGCAACTCCGCAAAATAAGACGACCCCCTGAAACTTGGCAGGTCACCAGTTGCTGGTATTACCTGCTGCATCACCAGCCTTCCGACATTTCATTCCAATCCCCATGGGTTCGCAAACGACGACGACGCGGAAATCCGTAGAGGAGAAACCCTCGTTCGGCCCACGCGCCATCTGGTTGAAGATGCATTACTTACATCCTCCCAGGGCCACATAGCCGTGTCTGCCTGTTGCATAGAGCACCATACATAGTACCCTGCGTGTGTATGCACACACCGGCTACAACCGACGAGTCCTCTTCCTTATACCGCGCTACCTTTGGCTCGCCGTCCGGTTAAACTAGATACTACTTACTGCCTTACGGTATGTACCTGACATCAATCAAGATCAGGCTTGTCGGACATGTACATATACGTTCCCTCCACTTGGACCCACGGCCTTTTGATCCTTATTTACTTCTTCAGTTCTTCTCCCCCCCTTTGGTCTTCGGGTCTGAGATTTACTTGAGGACTCGGCCATCAGCTGTTACTCACACCACTCTTCTCACTGGAAATCAATATGAGAGATGGGGCTCTACGCCTGCCCTGTTCCCCTAGTACCTTCAGTACTTGACAATTGGAAGATGACGAGAATCGAAAGATAACAGGGGATCCTGGTTCGTCGCCCGCCCTCTCAAATGCTGGACTGCAACCTCGTGTTGGGCTCCCCCCCCAGCTGCTCATTGCGACAGGGAAGCATGGGAAAGCAGCCAGCAGCGGCAGCGCTTTTCCTCCAAAGCGCTCTCGTTCATGGCCTTCAGCCTCGATGCGCCATCTACGCTACACCCGTCCATGTCAGCTAGCCCGGTCTTCTCGGTGGCGCCCAATAACTGCTCTGTATCGGATAACTTCACTTGGTCGCTCGATCTCAGCTGCCAACCGAGCGCAAACAGCCGCTACTCTCCTCGCCCGCCCAAAGGACACAGACCCCGTCTGCGCGTGATGATTGCGTGATGAGGAACGATGCCTGCTCCGTCTTGACACTCATTGAGCAACAAGCGTGGAAACCAGTTACCGATCGGAGTTGCCAAGCTTCGGACAGGGAAACCAAACGCGCACTGGGTGCTCCCACCCAACGAGGGAGAGGCCCTCCGATCTCAGCCTCGGACGATCTGATCTGGACCAGCCAGTCGTCAAACTCCCCCATCCCTCCTAGCATACCAATTGACTCTTTAGCTAGCTAGCTAGCTAGCAACGCGTACGCAGACGCAAGGTGGCAAGGAAGCGGCAGCACGAAGGCTCCGTACCTGGATGAGGCAACCAACAAATGCCTTTAGGCGCTTGGCACTCGAAGATGCTCGTTTGCCGATGAGACATTGATGGTATGACGCATTTCTGGCACCGACGCCTCCCCCTTCCTCCTTTGTTCTTAGTGGTGAGTCTCTCCATCTCATACACACTTCGTAATGGAGTCGAGGAGCCGCTGTCGTCGTCACGATGTCTCGTAGAACAAGAAGGCGGAAGCAGCGTCATCCCAGACTCACGTCGCCAATCTGAAACGTAAGCGAGCTCTCATGGACAAGAGAGGCTGGTAGGTAGCATTGAAGCTAGAAAAAGAGAGAAGAAGGAAAAAAGAAAAAACTTATAACGGAGCTTGCTTATATTGGCAGATGATCATCGGGAATTAGATTAATATTAATAGCTGCGGCAAACCCACGAGAGCAGGGGAAACCCCAGCCGGGGAACCGCGTGAAGAGGCAAGCGACTCCTCGAGAAGATCATATTTGCGCGACGGAAATCTTCCACGTCACCCGCGAATCGCCAGTCGATCTACCATCGGCGAAGCATGCGATCGCGGCCACCGTCGCGTCTCCTTATTCCTTTTGCTGCTTGATGTATGAAGACAGCATCTCTGCCACTCTAGTGGCTACGTCGGTGCTCAACCTCCCTCCACTACGGCTGCGGGAACTGCTGGGGGGGTGGACAATCAAGCGAATCGTTTGTCTCATTTGCAGAGTTGCACACGTGAACCGCCCTCCGTCTCCCCCCCCGACAATGTCCAGCCGCTATCATTGTCGACGGGGGCACAGGGTGCTCGACGATGACAAAGTTGCTTCTTATGCGTGTGGCACGGTACGGTATAGGTGAATGGGCGGTATGCATGCTGGAGTCCCTGTCAACAACAGAATTGCCTCGTCCCGACTCAGCACCCATGAAGCCTGCCTGTCCGGTTCTCAAAGGGAACACCCGGTCCGAATTCTAAAAGATGGCCCCTCAGCCCCATGGCTTAGGCCGCCTTGGTTCTTCCCAGACCCCCTCCCCAGCATACCGCAGCGGCATTTCCGTCTACCCACCACCGACCAGAGCATTCTTCAAGCCATCACCATGGAAGATGCAGCGGCGTCGAGAGGCCCTTCCCGAGCACCGGCTCGGCCGTGCCAATGTCGCCTGCGACGGGGGTGTGTCAGTCAATGTCTTGTCCTCCCGAATGTGGAACCGGGACGTCGGCCACTTACCAGGCCCTCTCGGCGCCCAGTACTCGCCTGTCTTGGACATGTCGAGCTGTGACGTCCAGCCGATGAGACTCTCAGCAGCTTCGTCCGGCGTGACGGCTGCAAGCACACGGATGTTAGCAATGCACCCCCTCAGGCCGGCGCCACGGCTTTCCAGAGCGAGCACGAATGCACTTACCGCCGCCGTCATCCCAGTACTTGTCGAAGCCCACGCCCTTGGTCATCTCGGTGCGCATGAAGCCCGGGTGGACGATGCTGACAATGACGCCCTTTTCTTTCAGGTCGAGGCTCAGCAACTTGCCCACCATATTCAGAGCCGCCTTGGACGCGTGGTGCGCGTAGTTGCCACCCCCCTCCGTCTCGTGTCGGAGGGTGATGCTCCCGGACTCGGACGAGACGAGCACGACCTTGGAGTCCTTTTGGAGAAGCCCGGCGTGCACGAGCGCATGGACGATGAAGACGGGTGCGATGGAACTCGTCGTGTACATGCGCTGCTCTTCGGCCCAGTTCGGGCCTTTGTCGGCGCTGAAGTCCTCGGTCGCGAAATAGCCTGCCGTGATGATCTACCGGGGTGGTTAGACGACGGGGCTGGCCAAGATCCGGCGTGTAATCCACAAACATACCACCGCCGACAACGGCTCTGAACCACGCAGCTGGCTGACGATGGCCTCGCCGACTTTGTCGTTGGTCAAGTCGATTTCGTGAAGCCATTTGACGCTCTTCGGGAAGCCCTCTGGGCCTTCCTTGGACCGCGTCGTGCCGTACACCGTATCGCCGGCTTTCGCGGCGTACTTCTTGGTGAGGGAAGCCCCGAGGCCCCGAGTGGCGCCAACAATCAGAATTGGAGACATGTTTTCCCCGCTTGTTTGCTTGCGTCAAGTACTTTTTTTCCCCCTTTTTTCCCTTTCTTTTTACCTTACTATCCGCCGAGTATTGGTAGATTCTTTGGCTTTCTATTTCTGTTCACTCTCAAACGTTTCTGGAATGCGGCACCGTTGAAATACGAATTGGAGGGGGGCCGTAGAGAGACAGTCGAGGAATGCGAGGGAGAGGGACCACATCGTGACGTAGATGCTGCTGCAAGGAGCTCAACAGCGAGCGGAGAGGAGGTGAGGGGGGGCTTGCGATCACGTCTTATCGATAAAGCTAAGGTGATGAAGGTGGCGCTGACTCTCCCCCGACCTTTCTGCCCTCTGACTTTTGCTGCCGGAAAGTCGCGGCGCGAATCCATGACCCGTACTGAAGCCCATTACATTCGGTTAAGTCGGATCTCTTCTTGCATCAGCCGGGACCGTGGCGATCGTCAGGACTGACGAGAGTTGGAGCACATCATCCAGGTCTCGAGTGGTCCCGACCTCGGCTCCGAGCCGGCCCTCGAACGGATAGGTGTCGATTCTACCATGGCAAACAGCCTGATGATTCATGAAACCAACCGAGCCGTCTTGGTTTGAACCGTACCGTGTGCTGTCTCCTCCAACCCAAAACCTTCGCGCGATGACGTTGCAAATTTGCCCAACAAGGCAAACCGCTGGCCTTCGCTGCCGCCCAAACACGGCGTCGAAATTCGTATTCGGCCCAGCCTGACTTTGGTCAATAGACGTGGGTTGATACTCTCGAGTAGCTCACACGTTCATGTTTACGCTTCTCGTATCACAAAACTGTGATAGCTTTGCTAAATAAAAGAAAAACATAGAAGAAGGAAAAATGACGACCGCGTAAAACCACACGATGGCGTTAGGTTACGGACAGTCGCTCTCCATCGCAGCGAGCTGGCCTTTTATCTATATAGATTTGTGTTTGCCAAACCATGGTAGCAGCTGGAGAGGGAGGGGAGGCGGCGCAGAACTGAAGACACCCACAATACCTCCTACATAGCATATACAATGTCTCCTTCCACCCGCTGCGCCGTTATCCGGAGCCGCTTCTCTGACGGTTCAGCCCGGTGACGAGAAACCTCTCTACCTGCTCATGGGCACCTACGCCCCCCCCCCCAAGGCGCGCAAGATCCACAGGGCCTTGCCCCGGCACCGTCCACGTCGCTCCCAAAGAGTTGTCCTACGTCCAGCGGCACACTCTGTCTCTGCCTCTCTTCGCCCCGGACAGCGCAAGAATGGAAAGACATAATGAGCCCGCCCCCTTAAGTCCGAGATGCCCAAGGATCTCTCCACTTCTTCGGCGGTGAAAACTCTGGCCGCGACAGCAATCGGAACGAAGGAGATCCAGACCCGGTTCGCGCGGAGCGAAGACACCAGCGTCGACGCGCTCGCCCGGCTGCCGTAACTGCGGAGGGTGCTGATGGAGGGGCTGAGGATGTACCGCCCGGATGTATAGCCCGGGGGGGACCGAGGATGCCGAGGATCGTCCCGAGGGGTGGGGCGGGGATCTGCGGCGACGTGATCCCCGAAGGCGTGAGTGTTCCGCGACCGTTTCCCCCCCCCCCTTTTTTTTTTGTGCCTATTTTCAATGGAAGGCGATCTCGCGCGCGCGCGCTTGTGTGCAGTGGCTATCTGAAACACTGCGCGCAGATGCTCGTCTGCCTCAACCCGTACGTGGCCTTCACGTACCCGAACAACTGAGCCCGGCCGACCGAGTTCATCCCGGAGCGGTGGCTCCACCCGGAGGACCCGGAGTGGAAGGACGGCAAGCGGGATTGTGCACGAACCCTTCTCGTACGGGCCGAGAAACTGCATCGGAAAGGACCTAGTGAGTGTGTCCTTGGCCCCTCCCCTGTACTGTTGCAGCACTGCTTCACAGCGGGTTTCCCATCGAGTAAGGTCTCGCCTCAGAGAGGAAATCCTTTCCCTATTTCAGTCACTATTATTCTTTTTTTTTTTCCTCTTTCTTTTTTTCGGCTTCCCCCTTTTGCCGATGCTCACCCTACATAGCCTGGCGTGGCTTGAGCTCCGCCTGCTTCCGAGCAAACCCTGTGGCATTACGACCGGGAGATGTGTCCCGGGATGGAAGACTGGGCGGTGCAGAAGTGCTGTTTCACGTGGGATAAGCCCCTCCCCCCCCCCGCTCATGGTGAAGCTGACGCCTGCGAAGAGAGTCTGAGCGACGGAGGCTAGATATCACCAGAGTCTTACGCATAACGGGACTTACAACAGGTCAATTGGGGTTGCAGAACTCTCCGGTTAGCTGATCAAGGGCTTAATCAAGTATAGCGCACACTGTGAGGCTCCAATTCGTCGGATGACGGTAAAGGATGCTCTCCCGCCAGACCTGACCCGACGTCGTCGGCACACTGGCCTGTCTTTCCGCCCAGAGGGGGAAAGCGGGGGGGGGGGGGGGGGGAGGAAAAAGAGGACATGTTGAAAAGAACCGGGTTTGTCCCGGTCTGGCAGACACGCCTTTCGTTACGAAAGCGGGCGGTCCAGATCGAAACTTTTTTTCCTCTCGCAGCGTCCCCCCCCCAAAACCCCGAACACGCGACGGTGACCCTCCTTCAGACGAGCGCGAAAGGGGAGGAAACGTTAACCTTTTCTTTCTTCGGAGCGGGATGTGCGTTTGCTCTTCGGCATCGACAGGGAAGCCTGCTCCAATCCCCTCCCCCCTCCCCCCCCCCCTGGTGCGCGCGTGTAAAAGACGAGCGAGCTGCTGTCCCAAGATGGACGACTCGACGCACCGCGCGCGTCGGACGGGGTTTCACGACGGGAAAGGGCAGGGCGGTCGGTACCAGCCGCATCGCTTGCGGAATCGAGTCTAGCCCGTCGTCTTCAGCTCGCTGGTTTCGCCAGTCGTGAGCGTGAGCGAAAGTGTTTAGGAAGGGGGAGGGGGGGGAGGGCGAGGTTGAAAGCGAAGGATGTCGCAAATGATAACCCAGCTCAGCTCACATGGGAAAAGGCGAACGTCGTCTCGCCGAGGCTGGGCAGAGCCCATCCCCGCGCGCGAGTAGATAGAGAATCAGAAGCATGATACCGGCCAGAGAGGCCGGCCGCGTTTTTAAGGTTTCACTCTTTTCTTTCATCCGCCGCATTTGTGAGATGAACATTTGAAGAGATTTTTTTTTTTTTTTTTTTTTAGTCTGGTGTCAAAACATGCAAAGCAAGCACACCACCGTCCTGCGAGTCTGCGCATCCACCCGAACAATATCAGTCCATCGGGAATACCTCGATTTTCTAGGTTCCACGGACCTTCTCCCCCTGTTTGTTGCAGAGGCAACTCTATTCTCACCCGGGCCTTCCTCGCCGAAGGGGAGAGACTGCCGGTATATTCGGCCCGGGGGGCCCGCCCGAGTCCACGTCCGGGGACGGGGACTTCGACTTCTCCTGGGCTCCGCTCCTCATGTCTTTTGTCTGCCTTCCCCCCATCTATGCTAGAAGTCGGATTTAGTCGGCGTGTCTCAAAATCCTTCCCTTCGAACGTCATAGTTGCGTGGCGCGTTGTCGCAGACCTTGAACGTTTTCCGCTTTCGAGGAATGCCCGCCTAAAAAAGGCCCGAGTAAAGACACACGCCAATCACGATGGGGTTAGTCACTACTTTTCTCATATGTACCCCCGCGAGCACGACCTAATTCCGTTTCACGATGCTCCAAGAGTCGAGGTGCGGAGGAGGGGCTGCATCCATCCATTGTAGATGAATACGACCGGGAAAGGACGTTAGCTCCAGAAGCTCACCTGTTTCCTGCTATCACCTCTGCCGCACCATTATGCGAGTTCCTCATTACACGCAAAGCAGGCCAGGTAACCAAGTCAAGTAGTCAGTGTGAAGGCGAATAATAGACGTGAAGAAGAAAAGAAAAGAAAAGAAAAACAGGATGCGAGTCCTTCCCGAGATGCAGCTTCAACTACGTCCCGTCTAGTATCTGTACCCTAGTAGACATCAATGGCCTCGTCGACGACGTTCTTGAAGATTCCGTTCAGACCGAACCGTTCCGTGACAGCCTCGAATCGTACAATATGCTATATAAAAATAAATAAATGAATAAATAAAACCTGCGTCAGCGGGACAACGTAGACTGATCAGAGATGGCTGCGGGGATTCACGTCGGGGTCAATGTTCTTCGCCGGCTGGGCCAGGACCTCTCTCGTATTCTTGGTCCAGTGCGGGCAGCACGGGAATTCGTCCATGAGGACCTTGGCGAGGTTGTGGTCTTGTTTAGAAACGTCAGCAGCGAACCACCCCCCCCCCCCCCCCCCCCCCCCCCCGAAGAAGTCGGGCCCGCCTCGCCGGCGACAGACAGTGAAAGAGGGGAGGAGGCCTCGTCGCTCTCTCACGTCTTCTGTTGCGCGTAGACCTTGAAGTCGGGGTAGATCCTGAACTTTATCCTCACTATGACACCCAGCAGGCCGGGAGAGGTCGAGGCGGCGAGCCACTCGTCGTCGCCGTCGTCCCGGATGAGGGACAGGATGTCATCCACGCTGGTCGAGTTGTGGACCGCCGCCACGTCGTTGCAGACGGGGGGCCCCAGGGCCTTCAAAGGTGTTGTAGGGCGCCGCGGCGACGAGGGCAAGCGCCGCCGGGAGGCTGAAGGGGCGGGGGGGACAGCATCTCTGCGGCACAGGTGATGGTACGAACAGCAATGATTCGGATCCCTTGATGAGAGGGGTAGGGACTCAGCATTCCTCTCCGTCTCTAGAACGGAACGAAACCCGTGGCTCACTTATATAAACACCAGCCATTACCCCCTTCCCTAACACTCAAAAGCAGACACGACCTCGTCTACAAACCAGTCCAACCGGTCTCCCAGCACACTAGTTGTCGCGGGTCGTATCAAGTTCTTTTCATGCGATACCGGAAGGGGGGAAGGCAGCTCTCGACACTAGAACAGGTCGGATTGGGAAAGCTTCACAGCCACGCAGGGAAGAAAGCGTCAAGGTCCTCTGCTTGGACAGTCCGCGGAACAGCTAACGCGCGACTTATTCGGTCTTGCAGTCGTCCCCCAAAGAGACCATATCGTTGTGCTGGAAGAGGAGCGTCGCTATCTGCATCCTGGCTAGCGCTACACCACTTGTCAAATGTCTAGTACCTAGTGCCTTCAGCCAAAAAGACTGTACCAGGGACGTTGGATAGCTATACTATGTTATTCATGTTTAATATAATAGGCCGTCCTATTACGCATTGAGATCCAGGGCCTGTCTGGACAAGGGCTCCAATGCGCAGAAAGGTAGGTCGTGCAAGCTACAGCACGCACTACTCCATCTTAAAACACAGATCCTTAAGCTTGGCTTTGAGAAACATCTAGCTTCAAGCCAGCTATTTCGTCAAGGTCTTCGCAGTGAGTCAACAGGGCCTAGCTCAGGGGTTTCTAAGACCCGAGGTCTTGAACGTTCACAAACAGGCCAACAATAGGGTCAGCGCCGTGGTAGAAGACCTTCAGTCCTAAAAGCTACGTATGTTAGGCAATATATACCGTGCCATCGCGACTTCAGCAAGTGTCTTCTCTTCGGGGAAGACGGCCTGGCTAGGGCAAGGCAAGGCAGCCAAACAAGAAAGCCGCCAGAGGCGCCTTCAAGTCGAATAGGATATAAAACGTTAAAGCCACCAGCAATCAACGGCGTGTCTCTTAACTTTGCGGGCCCTCCTAGCATGCCCCTCGGCAAAAAGATATGGTTTTCCGGCAGTGGGATAACAAACAGGAATCTGCCTCACCGCTTCATCCCACAGGTCATCGGTTCGGTCCCATGCAATGTTGTTGGAATCTTGTCGAGCCGCCATCGTGCCGAGAGCAGAGAGAGGTCTTACCCGAGAGACGAGACGGGGAGTGGACTGATGGAACAACCGCCATGAGTGTGGGGGGAACAGGGGGGAAACGATCGACGGAGATGGGCCGTTGGGTTGACGTCCGGACGAACGCGGGTATCACTGGGAACCGACCGGGAAGGTTGGGCCTTGGGCAGCATGGTGAACCTGGCGACGAAAGACCGCCGTCTTCGTTGGTCTCGGTGCAGCAAGCAGTAACAATAAGCCTACGAGGGATTTCATCGTGGCAGGGTCGACTAAACCTCCCTCAGACCTCAGGCCGGTTCACACTGCACGAACGCCACATGGTGTTTTTCTCTGGAACCACGTAGTAAGATGCTCTGACACAGTCAGGCCTGTATAGGTCAGCATCTTCTTTCGGGTGACCTGGTAATCTAGCCGTAGAGGCAACGCAATCCCAAACGTACTCCTAGTTATAAGACGTTGGCAGGTATAATCCCAATTCCCACAAACCTTCTATCACGCAGTCAAAGGACAAACACCAACAGCCCAGCCCAGCCCCTCCTCCTCTCTCTCCCCCCCGTCCGGCCAAGCGTTGTTCCCTGCGTCGTCCCAGTCCGGCAACATCATGCATTTCGCCATTCCAATACCCCGTTTGTCTCAAGAGGGTTTTTATTGTGACCTATCGCGCAGGCGTCGCGTACGCCGGGACCGCTATCAGCCCTCGAACTCAACGACGCCCTTGGCATTCGCCTCGCTTCTGTTCGTGGGCTCAATGTCCACGAGCTGGCCCTCCTTGCCGTTGGCGTTTGCCCCGGCCTCGGCGTCTGCCCCATCAAGCAGATCTCGGTCCTCACTCCGGACACTGCGTCTTTCAATGTCCGCGCTCGCACCCGCTGTGCCTCTTCTGATGCCGATTTCGACTCCAATGTCTGCGTCGTCCTCCTCCTCCTCGTCCTTTTGACCGGGCGCGGCATTCTTCTCCAGCTCCTTCTGTGCTTCGTCCATCCTCCTGCGGACTTCCGCCGCGACGCGCATGCCGTCCGTGACAATATTGTCCAGCACTCCGCGAAGGCCACGAGTGGCTCCCTGGGCAGCAGGGTTCAAAGCGGCAACTGGGGCGCGTCCAAAGTTTAGACTGGAGAAGGTCGTGAGCGTCGAGTTAGGCGTCGATACGGATGGCAGACCCTCGATGAGATGGAAGGAGATGGGAAAAGAGGACTCGAAGAATTGTTCGAGAAGCTCGTCGGCGAGGACAACCATTCGGAACGTGGGCAGCGTCATGTGAAGAGGGTTGGCCGGGTCCAGCGCGGCATTTGCCGCTTCCGATTGTGCTTTGGAGACACGTCGTTGGCCTGCGACGGGGGCCTTCTTCTTCTCCTCCTCGGTCGGTGACACTGGTGATTCTGACAACGGCTTCGTCGCCGTCGAGGGGCTGGCCGTCGGCGAGTCCATGGTGAGGAGATCTTCCTCTTCCTCATCCTCGTCGTCACCGATAGCAAAGGCCTCGTTGTTGTCTGCAGCCTTGTGCTTTTCTTCCTCGTGGATCTTGTTGTTCGGGTGGTCAGGGTCGGCGTACTCGAAGCATCTTCTGATGAATGCGCTGACGCTGCCCAGGAACCTCTCATTGGTCGAAATGCCGGGAAGGCTGGGCTCAGGGCCACCACCCTGGCCATTTGGCAAGGTGAGGGTGATGGTAGAGGCGCTCGGGCTCAGAGTCCCCTCGAGCCCTCGTCTCGACAAGAACAACAGGGCCTCGGAAATACGCAGGATACCCTCGCGATCAACCTTGCCGTCGCCGTCGTCGTCGTACAACTCAAAGAAGTAGGTGATGGTGCCCATGATGTCCTTCTTGCCTTTGATTCGGGCAAACCCTGAAACGACGTCGGCCAGCGTCAACGCGCCCGTGCCGCTGACGTCCCATTTCTTGAAGAGCCGTTGCATGAACTCGTGATCGGCGGGCTCTGGGCTGGAACCCCATGGAGACAGGAGGCCGTTATTCTGCCGCCGGCTCGTGTAGGCGTTTCTGTCCCTGTCTGAAAAGGTATCTCGTCGCGGCGTGGTGGGCGAGTCGGAGATGGCCCACTTGGCCATGTTGGCGAGGAATTCTCTAAAAGCATCATAGTCCATCATGCTCGTGCTGGCCCCCAGTGCCACACGCCCCTTCTCGACGTGCTCGTCGTTTACTTCGAAAACATCACGAGCCCTGGGCCGTGCGTTCTTTGCGCGACGCTGCTTCTCTTGCTGGATAATGCTCTCGCGTTGCTGTCTTTCGTACAGGATGGTGTAGAAGCGATCGTAAAGGGCGCCCAGTTCTTCTGGCGCAAGAAGCTTGCTGTCGGGGCCCAGGTTTCGGAGAGCCGTCCTCTTTGCAAAGCTCTCGATGTTGCTGAGGACGGCGTCTTTGTTCTTCAATCGCGACTCGGTGATGCTGCTGTGGGTGATGCCGGAAAATTCCTTGAACGCCACAACCATCAACTCTTGGAACTTTGTAACAGCACGCAGCTTCGGGTTTTCCGACTTGGGGTGCGCCGACTCGTCGAGACGAGCAAAGTAGCCCTTGAGGATCGAGATGAAGGCGCCGTCGTCTGTGGCATCCAGCAGCTCTTCGCCGTTGATCCTTAGAATGGCGAGGCCTATCTGGAACAGGACCTTGGGCCCTTCAACGAAGAAGACATCTAGGACTCTGAAGGCGAAGACGAGAGGCATGGAGTTGATGTACAGTGATAGGAACCAGGGCAGCGATACCACAGAAAGTTGAACATCGCTCTTGACCAAATGCTCCCACAGGATGGGCATCGTCTTCTCGACGAGCGATTCAAACACCTTCTGATCCAGCAGCGTTCCGTACATGGTTGTCGAGTAGTAACCCGGGACCAACCTGTCGCAAAGTGACGACAAAAGGAAGAAGGCTTGCGTCTCGGACATGTAGATGAGCAGCGCCGCGACGACAATGTTCATGGCCTGGCAGTAGCCGACGTCAGGGTTCACCCAGCTGTAGGCCGTAAGCACGCGTCGGAGCCGACCAATGCCCTCTTCGCTTTGGAAGCCGGGATACTCTGGAAGACTTCGGTTCAGGTCCTTTTCGATTTCGTCAATGGCCAGAGACTCTTGACCTTCGTACTTGGCCAAGGTCTCTGCGTATAGAGTAGGATGCTCGAGGCGGAGGTAGATGGAGCCCGAGGTCAACTCCCAGGTCTCGCCTCTCAGGCGGTTGGGCAGACCGACGCGGATGAGCTTATGAAAGGTGGGCTGGCGGATGAGCGTCATGTTCCGGCCGTTATCGCGCAGGTATTCGGCCCAGAGACGCATCTTGGCCCGGTCGCGCAGCTTTTTCGGGTCGCCAGGGTAGCGGAACATCATGCCCAGGCCGGCGTCGGGTGGGCTCGCATTCTTCTTGTCGTCGGACCGGAGGAGGTACTCGGAGTAGCACTCGCCGACAACCTTTTTGTACTTGCTCACGTTGCCTACGCCGGCGCGGAGTCCCTTCTTCAGGCCGTCGCAGAATCGCTCGCAGGACTGCCGAGTGCCGGCCAGGTGTACCGTGATCCTCTGCTCCCGACCGTCCTTCTTTTCCTTATCGGGCGCGGCCTCCTTGTCCTTGTCCTTGTCCTTTTGCTGAGCGATGCCGTTCCATGTGGTGATGGCCAAGGCAAACTAGGTGGCGGAATAGCATGTCAGTTCGGGGTCAGACCGCTGGCAAGGTCACGGCGGGGGGATGCAAAATCAAGCTGACGAACCTGAAAAGTCTGGCTGTTCAGCCTCTCGACGCGCCGGATGGCACAGAGGGGGAAGGTGAAGCCATTCCCGCTCGGTCCTCCACCATGTGTCTGGCCAGTAAAGGCAGAACTGGTCGAGGTGCTGGCGGACTGGACGAAGCTGGAGGGGGTGGTGGAGAAGCACATATAGCTCTCGGAGAGATGCAGCTTGCCGGCATAGTGGTAGCCTCGATCGTGGTCCTTTCCTCCATAGGTGGCGGTGGCGGGTGGGATGGTCAGCTCGGCATTGATCTCGTACAGCGGCGTCTGGGTGCTGGGAAGGCGAAACTGGTTCTGGAACAGCGACGACTTGGACGGGTTCTTGTCGGAATTGGTCAGGTTCAGGCCCTGGGTCGGGTCGACGAACTGCTGGGCCTTCTGGACGAGGCTGGATAGAGTGAACATCCTGGAGCCGTTGCACTCAGCTTGTCATGTCGCGGGGTTATGCTGCTGCGAAAGAACTGAAGAACGAAGGTTCGGTTCACGCGGAACGGGACGGGGATCGCGAGATGGGGCGAGGCAAGGTAAGGTCAGGTCGAGTCTAGTCTCGCCGGGTTGGTGGGTTGGTGGGTTGGTGGGTTGGTGGGTTGGCGGCCGGAGGAGGGGTGAGGGAGGAGAGGGACAGGGCCGGAACAACGTTGCCGTCTCCCAACGGAACAAACGATCTCTGGCGTTAGAGCAGGTTGAGGTAGAGTTGCGGAGGCATCAGCCAGGTTCGAGAGACAGACGAAGGGGCGGGTTGAGGTTGGATTCGTGAGAGTTCGAGATCGGGGTTGGGTGGGTGCTTCGTTGGAGGGAGAACAGACAGGTTGACGGAAGGAGGAAACGATGCAGTCAGTTAGTTACGTTGCAGCTGCACCAGAGCAGAGCAGAGCAGTTCAGTGCAGAGCAGAGGTGGGACTGGAGCTGAATGCAGTGAAGTGGATAGTTGGAGGTTTCCCGCCCAGGTTGACTGACGTCCATGCCCCCCTCCCCCCGAGGGTCTTGGGTACGTAACCGCCCTCCCTCGCCCGCCCGAACAGGCATTCCCTGTACCTACCTACCGGTACCTGTAGGCACTGCTAGTGACCTGCAACCGTAAGTGACAGACCGCCACACTTTCCCCGAGCACAGCACCCCCTGACTGCCTGCACCTTTTTATTCGTAACCCGCCCATTCTTCACTACCGACAGCGCCACCACTCCACCGCGTCGTCAGTCTCATTCTTCCTCACTTGAACGAACCAACCGTGACGACATGGCATTCATAACGCTTCAACACATTTCAGCTCGCCCGTGTCTATAACCATGATATCAGCTGTACGAGAACACTGCCTGTTCCCTCCTTCCCTCACCCCTACTCAGTGAGGGGGCTTCTCTCGGGTGACGTGAGCGTCGTCGTCGTCGTCGTGCCTCATCGACCAGACAAACACCTCGTGAACATGTGCCATGCCCGTCTCGGCTAGCCCCCCTCCCCCCCAAGAAAAAGCTGAGACACTCCCCCGTGCTACCACAGCATAGACGCTGTCTGCATTGACATGTTTCCTGCCCCCTATCGTACATTGCATTGTCGTACCGATTGTCACCCTCGACATACGACGCTACGGCAGTCATGGGAAACGCCAAATAAACTTTGCAGGTACACACACATTGGTTGATTGAAGCCTCTTGTCTATTCCTGGTCGGGCCTCCTATCCTCCCTCCTCCTCCTCCTCCACCTTCCCAGATGAGCTTCATGAACCGCCACCCTTGTGGTAGCAGACATGAAATGTCAACGCCAGTATAACGCCTTACAGTGATCCTTTCCAATAGATGCTGATCCAAGGCTTGCTTGGCCGCCAGATTCCCCGCCCCGTCTCGGTGAGCGCCAGTTTCCTCCATGTAGAAGCCTAGAAGCTTTGTCATCGTTTCTCAGCGCCCTCCTTCCCTTCCCTCTTCTTAAGCCTAGCGCTGGAATAATAAGTCAAAAAAGGCATTCGGTAGAGTTACATGGCTGAGTATCATGAAGTGGTATGCAATGGAAAACCGAGATGAGCATCACCCAAGGAGAAAAGACAAAGCTCATCTCATGATTCATACAAAAAAAAAAAAAAAAAAAAAGTCTGGCCAACTGTGGTCAAAAGTCCTTGAAATAGTGATCGTATTTCTCGACCATATCGTCCGTGTATGGTTCCCGCTTGCCGTCGTCCTCGGGGTAAATGTCGAAGCATTGCGCGTCGCCGGGATACCGAATCGGCGGGATGATGGGACCTCGTGCTCGCCGATTGTACATGTCGTCCCAGTTGACGCCCCGGAAAAAGGCATGTTCTTTGACCTTGGCGGCTCCTCCGCTGACGTTCCCGAGTCGCCGGGATCTGTCCACCGTGCAAAGGGATCGGATCAAGTCTTGCGCTTCGGCCGAGACTGGCGGGTCGTGCGGGAACATGACGGGTTTCTCGACGATTCTGGGCTGGCAGTCAGTGGCTGTGGCAGCACAAAACAGGTGACGGCACAGCGTCGGCCTCGGGCAAGAAAGGACTCACTGCTTGTAGATCTCAATGGGGTTCTGGTGCCAGAATGGCGGGTAGCCCGTCAGAAACTCGTAAATCAGGATGCCGAGTGCCCACCAGTCCACCGCCGTCGTGTGGCCCTTGTTATGGATCACTTCGGGGGCGAGGTACTCGGGGGTGCCGCAGAGGGTGTACGTCTCGATGGGTTGGCCGGCGCTGTTGCTCAGCCTCTTTGCGAAACCAAAGTCGACCAGCTTGATGTGGCCCTCGCCGTCCAGCAGGAGGTTCTCAGGCTTGAGGTCGCGGTAGGCGACCCTGTTCTGTTGTTCGTGCAGGTACTCGAGCACCAGAACGATCTCTGCTGCGTAGAAGCGCGCCGTGTCCTCCTCGAACCGCCGGAACTTGCGCAAGTAGCTAAACAGCTCGCCGCCGGGAACGTAGTCGAGCAGCATGTACAGGTGGTCACGGTCGGCGAAGGATGAGACGAGGTTCGTGATAAAGGGGTGGCCAGCAACGTCGCCGAGAATCATGCGCTCGTGGCGGACGTGGTCGATCTGTTTAAGTTTGATGACCTCTGTCTTGCGCAAGATCTTGAGGGCAAACACGGTATCTCGCTCTTCCTCGGTCGCATGGGCCGGCCTTACGAGACAGACTCTGGCAAAGGTACCTGTGTGGGGTAAGGAACGTGGTTAGCAAATGGTCTTCAGAAACACGGCCGTCGCCATGGAGATGGATGTAAGAAACTGGAGGAAACAAACCCGTTCCGAGTGTTCGCACGACGTGAAAGTCCTGGGGCGTTAATCTCCGGTTTGCGACGGGGCCAACTCCAGCGTCAGTGTGTTGCAGCTGCAGCTGCTGCTGTTGTTGCTGCCCATGACCGTTGCCGTTGCTATTACCGCCACCGCCGCCGCCACTCATCATCTTGGAGAGACCTCCTCGTCCGACCTGATTCGGTACGTGATTCGCGTGCGCAACGGTAGCCGCCATGTTGTGTAGCTTCTTGTTGATTGCTGAGAATCCCGGCATAAAGGGTTAGGGGACTGGGCCAGTTCGGTTTCGGGGATATGTTTGCTTGCTTGTCGTCGTTCAGCTTGGCAGCACGCCGTCCATCACGGCCCGAATAGTTGGGTGCCCGAGGGGAGATGGGTTAAGGTAGGCGGCGAGGTACAAAAAGACGTCGATGAGCGCAAGAGCCCGCGGGCTCTTTTCGATGGTCAATGGGGGTTGGGCAGGCGCGGAAAAGGGGCCGGCTCGGATCGAGTCTTGGTCTGGGTGCAGAGTCGTGGCTAGGCCTGGGTACGGGAAGTGGAAGGGAGAGTTTGGGGAAGCAGGCAGTTTGGTTCGTAGCGCCGAGGCGGAAGAGGTACCGCTCTTTTTTCTTGTTCTTTTTCTCTTTCTTCCTCCGGCTTGAAATCCGAGTTCGTCTGAGCGGGAGCGACAGGCGCAGGGTCGTTTAGTATGGTTGGTGTTGTCGTCGTCGTCGCCGTCGTCTTCGTCGTCGTTGTTACTGTCCAACGGGGAAGCAATATCGTTCTTGTAAGAGTGCGCGCCGAGTCGCAAGCAAGCAAACAAGCAAGCGAGCAATGAATCTGGACGTTTGGGCAGCCGGCACCTCTAGGTAAGGCCTTTTGGGTTCAGAAGAGGGAAGCTTCAGATGAAAGGGCCGTGGCAATGACGAAAGGCAGCAGAAGAGACAGCTAGATACGGTAGGATCATTTATGGGGCCCACAAGGAAGGGGGCACGACAACGGAGGGGCAGAGACAGATTCTTAATGCTGGTGAGGGTGCCGGGGCAGGCAGAGGCAGGCGCAGGCGCAGGCGCAGGCGCTGGGCACTGACGCTATCGGGAGCAAGATTACAAGTGCCTACCTAGTTTATTACCCATGTGCACTTAAGGTAGTACGTAGTGTAGTATCCGTAAGTGTGTAGGAAAGGGATCTGCTTACTTACGTTGCGTTACAGTACGGATACGTGACCAAGATAGTAGTGCCAAGCAGGTAAGTGCTGCCGGAATGGGGCCGCCACGTTATGGCAGGCTATATTCGCACCCTGACAACGCCGACAACGGGATCGCTCCTGCTTTGTACAGAAACCTATCAAATAGGTAGGTACATACTCGTGCATGCCTTCTGCAAGGCGCCTCCCTCTCTTCTCTTGCCCATTTGGTGAGAAAACCAACCGCGACTTCCTCGCAATTATCTATCTACCTACCTACCTCTGGTAAGTGGTTAGTTACGAGGTACGTACGTGCCTTCTTTAGTTTGTGAACCGTAAAGTACGTACCCAGGGCATCCGTATTCGTAGTGCACCTACGGTACCTACTCCGTACCTAGGTAGAGCCACGGGCACTCCGACGTCCCCTTGCCTTCTTGCGGAATAGTGTCATGTCCACCCGGTGGAAATCCGGGGCAAAGTGTCTCGCTCTGCGACACAATGCTATTCGAACCCCAAACGTTCACTTCATTTCAGCTTCTCGCTTCTTCGCCTTCCAGCCACGGACGCTGCCCGTCATCCCCACATCTAACGCTTCAGCTCGTCCTCAGCTGCTAGCGTGACTAAGTAACCCCCTACACGTAGCGTAGCGTACCTAGGTAGGTATGCTTGCCTGCTTGGTTGGCCCTTGACCCGTCCGCTCTTACCTATTCTGCAACGTTCGTCAACCGCACCGACCAGCTCCCTCGCTTTGTCCAACACACTCGCAATATGCCCACGAGTCTCAGACGAAGCAAGCAAGCTCCGCCGCCCCCTGCTTGGCCTCCTACGCCGCCGCATCCTTACCAAATTCGATGAAATCTCCGCAACCTGATGCGCCGAAAGAACTACCGACCAGCAGCTCCAGTCCAGTCCAGTCCAGTCCAGTCCAGTCCCTTTTGTCATTATTGCCCTTTTTGAAATAAGTCTCCTTCCTACACCAAGGGAAAAAGGGGGGCATCTCGCCTGTGCCGTTGAGTTGCTGCACCAACCCCTGTGGCCCGACTTACAGCCCGCCCTCCTCTTTCAACTTCGTACGTAGGTAGATTACGGAGTAATGAACTCCGGCCCTTCCGTCTTTCCTCTCGCACTAAACTCCCGCTCACTTCATATACTCGCCCTTCTTACCTTACCGCCCGTTCATCGGATGGCGCACCCACGAAGCCCCGTCCTGCCTCCAATCTGCGACACCCGTGTCGTCTAGCCTCTACCTTCACGAAACGCTTCGTGGCATGCCCAGCTGCTAGAGCCAAATAGGATCAGGTTGGCGATGCTGTTTGGCTCTGACAGGGTTTCCGGACGTTTGACATTCGATGGAAAGAACTCGAAGAAACAATGATCATTCAAATAAAGCAAAATCAACCGTTGTTGCGCCGCCCATTCTTCGGCGCCCATGGCGTGCATACAAGACAGTTTTACTTTCGCACAGGGCCGCCCGCCTCACTTCATCTTCTTCCTCAGCCAGATCTCGCCCATGCCCGCGGGAAGGCCAGGGGCCTGATCAGAGTATAGGTACAGATACGCCTTGCATGCAAGCGACTCTTATCGACGCCTATGACGCAACGTCCCTTGATCCATCCCACCTCATATCCACCCCTCATCCCGCTCATCTAGGTACTACACTACCTTCCCGGAGCGCCCTCGACAAGACATGCTTTTTTCCTTCCCGCATCTGATACCTCCGCAGCGCATTGGCAAATCAACTGGACGCTCTAGGGGGGGGGAGAGAGAGAGAAAGTCGGTACGGTTGATCTGCTCACCAGCCCGCATGTTCTTAGATACCATATCGTCCCGTCATTGATGGTTGAACCCTAAACTCCCTACGAGCTTTACTCCATGTCGAAAACGGCGCCGCCCAAGGCGATTAACTACAAGCGACCTTGCCTTGTTGCAGCCAGCCAGCCAGCCAGCTCGGTGCAACTTGACCCTGCAATACTGCCGTCTTGACATGAGTCGCGTCCATGCCAGGTAGCCGCGAGGATCTGACGCCTATGTCATTTCAGCCCCCAGCTAAACCGTTGTTTCTTGGATATTTTCCAGGTTTTCCGACTCGAACCCGCCCCCCCTCCCCCCCTAGCCGGCACTTCTGGATTAGGGGCTAATTTAGCCCCCAGCGGTGATGAGCATGTTCATTGTTGAGTTTCCACGTCCCGTGCCCAGTTCCGGGGACCGTGATGTGGGCAGGCAGTAATGCAAGGTTGCCAGACGAAGCCATCGCGCGCCTAGGACGTTTCGAACGTTCTTTGACGTCCCGAACGCAAGGCTTAGCGGTGCGGTGGTGCCCGACTTCGGATGCGCATTCCATTTTCCGGTCGCTTTTCGGGTCGAATAGACCGTCCCGGAAATTTCCCAAGCTGACTGCAACGCTCTGGGTGAGCCTCCGGCTTTTCCATGCCGAACGTTGTCCATCCGCACTTCGCCATATGGCAAAGCTGCACACGCTAGCTGGCGGTCAGTGATGGGGAACGCCTCGGCCGAACCGGAATTAACAACGCTTGACGACTCGGCACGGGGCATGCTGAAAGCAAAGAACGTTCTGCTTCAGACACCAAAGGTAAATTGAGCACGTTGTCAGAAACCACGAGACGCAAAGTCTCGTCAGCACCAACCCCCCCTCGTCCCATATGTCTGATGTCTGGTGCCCCTCTCATTGCTTCTTTATATATACTTTGCCTTCCTTCTTCTTCTTCTGTCCACAGCTTCCGCTTGATCCCGTGGAACGTTAAGGTTTCCGTAATCGCGCGTATCACGGTTAAATCGCAAGGACAAAAAAATAACGAAGTAAAGACCGATCCCGGTTACCCGGCCCTGGGGACCCTTAACCATATCCCTCCCTCTCTCTCTCCTTCCCTCCCCACTCCTCTTGGAGGGAGCTCGCAATGCTCTCGCTCCGTCGTGCTTCGGGGATCAAGCCCTTATGGCGTTTACCCCGCTTATACAGAGGCTTCGTCATACACTGTGCGGGAACATTCGTCTTTGCCATGGTCTCCAGCAGAGCTCGTTAGAGCATCCTGGGGAGAGACGACTCATGATACAAAGTCTATAGTGGTTTCTTGGAATCATGCTCTCTTCTCATAATCAATGCTCCGCTCTTGCCAATGCTATTCTTGTGATGCAACATCTTTGCCGCTCAGTCCGTCTTGTGTGTACACGTGAATCCTCCGAAATGCATGATGGGGTATCGAGCTCGGCCACGAATCGACGCCTCCTTTCATGCTCACTGGCTCAGCCACCAAGCGCCTGCGCCCACCGCCAACAGCGTGGCTAGTACCAGCGCCCCCTGTTTAGTAGACCAAAGGAACATGGTCCAGCCAGCAAACACCTCCTTCCGTCTCGCCGCCGCACGTCGCTCCCAAGCCTCGGGATCGATGGCAACCGGTAACACGAGGCGAGGGTCCACCGGACTGGCCGCCGATACCTCCGAAGATGGTCGGGCCAGCTCTTCTTCTGTTAAAAGGGGCACCGTCGCTCTCAGAAACACAGCTCGGTGATCAGAGCTCCGCACCACGGGGAAAGCGTCGTATGACTTAACGTCGATCTTCTGGGGCTTTGCCTTGGCCCAGGGGGGGATGTCAAGGAATAAGATCCGGTCCGTCCAACTGGGGTATCGGTGAGGGGCGAATGCCCACGGCACGTCCTCCACGCCGTCAACCTTGACAAGATTGCTGTCTGAAGGCAGTACGTCGTACTTGTAGGTTGGTGGAAACTTGACCTCCGCCTCGCTGAGACCGTGCAGGGTCCGTCCCGCCTGGCGTTCTCTCGTCAATTGATCCAAGACGAAAAAACGAGAATAGTGGTGTTCGCTGTCCGGATCCAAGCTGGGGAATGTCGCCATCGGCGGCGGGCTTGTCGTGGAAATGCGGTAGTTGAGGTCGCCGCCGACAAAGAGGTGCGAGCTCGGCTTGAATATGGATATCTCCTGAAGCCGCTCTTGGAGAGCTAGGGTCTGGGCATGGTGTTCGTCGTGCAACAGGTGCACTCCTTCGTCTCCGGAGCCATCTCTCTGGTCCTCTCCCTCCGTGGGTGCAGCCGTACTGGCCTTGTTCTTGTTGGGATGTAGGATGTCCTCTGGGTTCTCGAAAGTCAAACCACGCATGATGGCTGCCCAGTTGGCGTTTCGCCGGGGCAAATTCCACTCCATTGCCGCCAGATGGGTAGCCACAAAAGTGAGCTCCGTCTCCTTTTTACCACCGTCCGTAGTCGTGCCTTCGTACAGGACTCGCAGAGCCACAGCGCCCTTGTTGCCCATTTCTGCGGCACCAAAGCCCACCTCCGCCTCTTGCACGCGCAGGACGGACTCTGGGTTGCGTGCAAAGAGCATAATGGCGGTCATACCGACATTTCGACTCCGTACCAGAGTGTATGGCCGCACGGGAGCGGGAGCGGTCGTCCTCACTGAAGCCGTTTCATCTTCGCTGACATGGTCGTGCTCGTTGTTCGACGTGGATTCGCTCATGTATCGGGTCGCAGCAAGGTTCAGGGCCTCCTCAAAGCGTGTGAGGTATGGGCTGAGAAAGTAACCGCCGATGAAGGAATATGATAACGGAGCGACCTCTTGCAAAGAGCTGGGCAACACACGTTAGCTTGCGGAAGAACTCGAGGAGAGTCACGCGAGGGAGGCACTCACAAGGCGACAACCTCTGGCAGCGCAGTGGCATTGTGCCTGAAGGCGGTGTTGAGGTGGGTTGCGAATACGCCGACATCGATAAAGTTCTTGGCGCAGTTGAACGTCAGCATAAGCAGGTCGAGGGTCGAGGGAGCCATCTCGTCGCCAGGCGTGGTGGAGTTGGCGTCAACAAGGGTCGCCATCAGAATTGTCGGAGGTGATAAACGCCGATGACGGTGATCGGTTGGCTATTCGAGGAATCCTTGGCCGTTTGCTACCGCTTTGTTAGTCAGCGTACCGGTATCGCCTTTCCGTTGCGACCAATGATGTCACGATTCGGTTAGATGATGCAGGCTAAAATCGAGAGTATTTGGAAACTGACAAGATCATTATCAAGAAAAGAGAGACTGGGAGAGAATGAAGAGGAGAAAAGATAAAGGGCGAGGGTTTAGTGTCCTGATACCAGACTGCCCGATGCGGCAGGGCCATACGCGGGGCAAAGGCAGGTGCGGTACAGCCACACGCTAATACTAATAGACAGTTGCCTGGCACATAGACGATACATCCTGGACTTCGGGAAATGAAACTCGGCACTTGCGATGTAAACGAAAGGAAAGGAAGGGAAGGTATGAAGAGCAACCGTCACAAGGCTAGAGGAAAGAACGGTTGTAGGGGCCGTATGTATGTACCTCACGAACAAAAAAACTGGGCTGAGGGAGTTGAAACTGGTGCAGCCAGTGCAGTGCAGCTGGCTTCGATGCCAATATTGGGTCCAATGATGATTTCGAAGACGTAGGGAAAGGCAATAGTCGTGACAGCATACGCGGCATCTTGCTTTGATAAATACTCACCGCCTGACGACCTACCTATCTATCTTATGTTGGAGGGGGTTATGCTGGAGGGGGGCCTGTTTCTGGATCGGTAAGTCAGCTGATTGGCATCACCACCGACTTGGTACATATTCAGAAAAGCTGCACCTGACCCGTACAGCCCTCCTGACACCAACCTTGCTGCTTCGGTCTGCCCATCAACCGCCAGTCCAGTTTCCCGAGCCGAACTGCGTACGCCCAACTTGTTCTCAAATCCCATTCTAAGTAGGCTGCTTTATTACCCCTGCGCCACTTCAGTGTACAGCTTACCAACAGAGAACTTGCCCTGATTGTAGCAAGCAATGTTGCCTAGAATCCATCGAAGGCACAAGCGCAACTGCATGCGCCATCGAAACAGCCGCCAGACACGTCGTCACCAAGCATGGATGCAACTGAGCAGGTTATCGCGTGACACTGTTAAATTGAAAGCTACCATGTGTTTTTGTTGGTTCCACCGCTCGTCGACATGCCCATAACTACCCATGCCCCGCCTCCACCAAATGCGAGCTTGCCAGACCAATAACGATCGACGATGATGGAAGCGCAGCGTTGAGAGTCCAAGCACCATTGTCCTAAGGTGGGCCACCGACCTTGCGTGTTTGCCATAGGCAACCACATGAGGCCGTCGACTTCTCAAGACATTGCTGGACCGCTCCCAAGAGCCCCTGATAGTTGCTGAGGAGCGCAGCCGTGGTGGTGCTTCACCAGGCCCAAGATCCCCTCAGTGCAAATGTCGAAGTAACAATTTCCCAACCAACCGAATCAGACCAAAAACCAATGAAATGACACCCTCCTCCTTATTAGCTCTACGTGCGGTTGCATCGGGCCTGTATTGTCGTTGGAGACCTTCAAGGGGTCGCATGTTGCCTGACCGTATCTGCAGCTCCCGAAACTTCGCAGTAGGATTTCTCTCGTGGTCGTCCCCTCCCCGAAAATACCTCCCCAGAAGCGGGCCTCGACGCGTGAATGACCAAGTGCGAAGCCATCGGAACAAATATCAACTCGTGACACGCGTAAGCCTAAGGAAAAGAGAAGTAGGAAAAGTAAGGAAATAAAACAAGGAAAGACCGTCAGTGGAACGCAACTCCAGCGCATCGACGAGGTGCTAGGTAGTGAGACCAGGGCACTCAGGTTCGGGTGTGGGGTTGAGGATGTCTCGCGGAGCGGCCCGACGACGGCGCCTCGAAAGTGAGGCACCGGACGTGCCGTTCGAGTTCTTCCTGCCATGGAACCCAACTCAAAGAGGCTCGACAGCGAAGTCTGCCGAGCGTCTCCAGCGTGAGGCGTCCCGTCATGGAAAACAGCGAGCCATCCGTGAAAATCAACCCAAATATGTCGAAGAACGAAGATGAGAAATGCGTAAAGAGAATGCGACCGGTTCGCGTGGCGAGGCGTATCATCAAAGGAGACCCTGCTGGTGAGCAGAACCCCGTTTTACCAATCGTGATGCCTGGGAGCCATGCCACGGAGCAATGAAGCCAGTAACCCGGTCTGGTCATACTCTAAGATGTTGGACAGATGCATATGGTGGCTGCCGTCGATGATCACTTGGGCAGATGGGAGCTCGAACCATATGCTGGACCAGCGCCCTTAGTAGCCGAGCGCAAACTAGATCATCGTCCACTGGGTCAGCATGCTTTTGTCAGCAACGTTTCTTCAGCCAGCGGTCGACGGCATGCCACAAGACTGGTGAGGGTGGTGGGGGGAACGCTCACATCCTGTCACTTCCACCGACGGCACGGTTGGTATCCGGGGTGTCGACACCAGATCCTCGTTCGATCACTTTGCGGCGCGAGCTGGGAAGGGCGTTAGGCTTATTAGCGCCAGACTGAGGGGTCGGCTGACCAGCAGTAGCGGCATTCGTGCGAGATGCCCGCGCCTTTTCGTCCTCCTCCTGAGTAGCTCCCGCGGCCTGGGCGATGGCCTGAGCGTTCTTCTGGTACTTGTACACGGTCCAGTCGAAGACGTAGTCGTACTGGAATCCCTCGCGGACGAAGAGATCACGGAAGATCTTGCGGAGGTAGCTGTAGTCGGGCTTGTCGTCGAATCGGAGGGATCGGGTGTAGTTGAGGTAGATGGCGAACTCGTTGGGGAAGCCGCGGCAGAGGACCTCGGTCGGGGTGGTCATCTTCTTCTCCATGATTCGGTCGTACTTCTGCTTCTTGGTAGCGGCCTTCAGTCCCTGCCAGGGGAGGGATCCACGGCAGAAGTAAAGCATCACGTAACCGAGGGACTCCATGTCATCACGACGGGATTGCTCTGCGGGCATGTCAGCGGCCATGAGAAACGGGGACGGGGGTAGGTGTGCGCAAATAACATACCGACACCCAAGTGGGTGTTGATGGAGGCGTAGCGGGCGGTACCGGTCAGGTTCTTGTTCTCTCTGTAAGGAATGTGGAAGTGTGTCTTGGGGTCACGGTACTTCTTGGCCAAACCAAAGTCGATAACGTTAACCTGGTTTCCGCGCTTACCAATGCCCATGAGGAAGTTATCGGGCTTGATATCACGATGGATGAAGGACTTGGCGTGGATGTACTCGATGCGGGAAATCAACTGGTCGGCAAGAAGCAAAACGGTCTTGAGAGAAAACTTGCGGTTGCAGAAGTTGAAGAGGTCCTCCAGACTGGGGCCGAGGAGATCGAGGACCATGGCGTTGTAGTCGCACTCGGTGCCGAACCAGCGAACGAAGGGGATGCCGACGCCGCCAGCAAGTGACTTGTAAACTCTGGCCTCATACTCGAGCTGGGGATGCTTGGCCTTGACGCTCTCGAGCTTGATAGCAATCTCCTCGCCGGAAATGATATTGGTGCCGAGGTAGATGTCACCGAAGGAGCCGGAACCAATCTTGCGGCCGATGCGGTACTTGTTACCGACGCGAAGATCCTGTTGTCGACGTCAGCAGTGAACGAGCACGAGCTGGTAGGCCAGCCGCAGAACGGGGCCGCATTCGACACAGTCGAGCTCGAAGATCGACCACGCCTTGTAGGTTCACTCTGTCGACCGGCGTCTCTCCTGACCGAGCCTTTTAACTTACCATTGTGGTCATCTTGACTGATGTTTGTAGACTGCTCCTCGCGGATGCAGATATGGTTTTGATGGGTTAGGTGTCGATTGACAAAGTTACAGACTGGACGAGATAGCGAAGCAGACGCAGGCTGAAGAGGTGACGATGTTAGTAAGGATGCAAAAAGTGTAGAAAAAGCTTTTGGGGGTTGTGACGTTGAGGTGATGAAAAAGTAGGGTCAAATCTTGGAGAGTAGAAGGGGATGGAGAGTTTGGAGAGTGGAGAGAGTTGGTTGAGGCCTTGGAAGGGAGAAAGGTTGGACGAGGCAATAGGTTGGGCGGGATCCACCATCGAACCCACGGGTCTAGTCAGCCCAAGGCTGGGCTGGCCAGAGGGAGCAGGATGAATGGATTCCCTCGCGGCCATGTTCCGAGAAGGGGATGATTGTCGATGGATTGACGACAGGGCCAACGATGATTGAAAATGGCATGCATCAGACGGCAAAAGAGAACTCACCTGTCAGGTGTTTGTACGTGGCGAGGATCGGAAACGATGGGATGAGGCGTTGGGTGCCGGAATCGTGTGGACGTGGTAGTGGTGGTGGTTGGTTGGTGTGTACCTGTGACGAAAGAGGCCGACCGGGCGAGGATGGGTTCTCGGAAGTCAAGAATGGCAGAGAAACAACCAGATGGCGTGATTAATCGTAGAGTTGATGGTTGTAATTGATACTGTCGAAAGTGTGCAATTCTCTCCAAACCCAACGAAAAGCCGTGTCCAACGAGGCGGGACAGGATGGAGAGGGCAAGTAGCCTTTGGCAGTCAAGGGCTCGAGAAGAGATCGTGGGGTGAAGAAGGGAAGAGCGAAAAGGAGGAGGGAAAGAAGAAGGGAAAAGGGTACCTTAATGGGATGGGAGCCCAAAAGTGGAGTGTGGAGGCGAAAAGGTAGAGCTGGACGGAGAAGGGAGGGCTGGCTGGCTGGCGGGCGGGCAGCGGGCAGCGGACCACTGGGGGGGGTAGGCAGGGAGGCAGAGGTAAGGCAAGCAGGCGCTGCTGGATGGACACTGATACGATACGGGGGGACTGGAGAGACGACTGGAATAGGTTGGTGGCCCGGGAGGAACAAAGTACCTTCCTCGTCAGCGAGCCGCTGACGGGTACTTGGCCTTGCGCCTCTTCTTCGACCATGAATCAAGTACCTTTTTCAACCAAGGTACATCCACTACACGTAGGTACCTACTACCTACCTACCTACCGTACTGCACGGATATGTAATTCGTACGATGTACGGTAGTGTGCACTTGCCTCGACTGCGTGCTGTGAGGAAGACCGAAGGAAGGCACCCACGACCACGACTACGACCACGACGTAGCAAGCGCGCGTGTGTGTAATGAATGTGTCGTGGCTTCCCGCCTTTTCTGCCTTAATCAACCTGACGGGTTCTGGACCTCATCTTCTCGACCGGTTGAGCTGTGATTCCATTTTTAGCCTGCCGCTCTTAGCTTGTCATATGCATCCATGATTGCTTCCAAGACGGCGGTCTGTGGCCTTGGCTAGCCAGCCAGTCGCCCAACTACGATTGGAGTAGCTATCCGGTCAGCCTGTCGGAGTCTATCGCATCCGTACCTCTCACCTCTCCCGATATCACTCCCAGCAAAAGAGTGCCTACCGGCCCGACCGGTGACAAAGCAAGTCAGGTACGACGTCGCGTCAGCAAGGCGTAGCTCACCAAGAATTCGAGGCATACATACATGCCTACATAGGTAGGTGAGCCGTCGGCTCCGTCGCTTCAACCGGAACACACGATACAACATCACTGCCCAACCGAGGCCCCAAGTAAGGTGATCTGTGGCATGACCAAGTACCGGGTCGTTTTCGCCTCAAGCCCCTTCTCGACATTGCAACACCGCACTGGCCACGCAATTCAATGCAACGAACGCCTTCCCACCGGGTCACTGGACAACGACGGGGTCATCCCTGGTTAGGAACATTTTTTTGGCGCCCCAGGGGCTCTTGGCCGCCCCCGTCCTACGCTCCACCACAAAACGTTCCACCGCTTCTCCAAAGGGGGCCACCTTCAGAGCCTGAAAGCCGGCTACCACTGACCCCAAACGAGGTCCCCAGATACTCAAAGAACCCTCCCTGCCTCGAATCGCTGCATTCGGAAGACGACCTTGCAATTTGCAGAATGGGTTCGGATAAGTACCTCACGCAATGGCGCGGAATCATCGGTACGCGCCAAGGGCGTAAGCACGACTTGTCTGACGAGTGACGACACCTCAACTCAGAGTCCACAGATACCACCCGTTTCCACGGCCACCACATTCATGGACATACAGACGATCCCAACCCAGGCAGGCTACTCGTTATTCCAAACAGCCATCATCATGATGCACCATCGAGCACACAGTTTCTCGTCCATCCGTCAGGTTGCCCTCATGTACCTGGAGCCGACTATAATCCCATTCCGCTGGAAGACTTGGAAGGCGCGAACTTCACCATCTAGAACCAAACCGGTGGCTCTAAACCCGAGGGCGAGACATTGTGCGCCCTTGTAATTCTACATTGACTCGTCGACTCACCATGCTCTACATGTTGTTGGTCGCAACACACGTACAGCGTTACCGGCTACGGGCCCAAGGCGATTGTCATGCCAATTTCGAGCGGCAGTCGGCAAGTGATTCCAGGACCAAGATCGGCTCCTCGTCACTCGACATCGCCGCAATTACCATCGCCTGCTAATCCCTCAGGTGATGCAGCTCTCACCAAGGTGGCATGCGCTAATCACCAGCCAACGAGAGCCTCACCGCTCTTAGCCCTTCTCCCCGCAACTCGATCAAGGTCCTCAACCCTAGCGGTAAGAAATCACTCCAGCTTATCGGTCAGCAGACCACCGTCATATCCGAGGACCGAGAGCAGAATCATAACGAGATCGACCTGTCTGCCACATACACGTCGTATACGGGCTCTGCCGTCCGAACTGAAACCAAGCTGGCTATGCACCTGCTGCGTGCCGTGGCACGGGCATTATTTGTCTTCTCGGAGCATGCCCTAAGCCAGCGGCAGTACCGCCCGCGTTTGTAATGCAACGACGGCTTCTCGGGTTTGATTGCTGGCGCCCGAAATAATTGTAAAAGCCACTTCATGTCCCCCTCCTTAAAACCCGTAAAACAGTAAAGGATATCCCGCAAGGGGCGGCAACAGGGGTGGGGGGTTCTCCCTGTGTCCTCCACCTCCTTTCCCCCCTTGCGATGCATAAAGAAAGAGGCAGAGAGGCCTGCAATGCAACCGCCCATCGTGGATTGCATCTCACCCATCTCAGGCGTTGCTACTCAGGTGTCTAAAGGTGAGTTGTAATATCAGATAGCAGATAGGGCCAAACGCCACGAAAACCATTCGACAGCTCCCACGTCAATTACTGCGCCAGGCCGGCCGGCTTCTATCAAAGAACAAACAAGGCACGCACAAAAGTCGGTTCAATACAGCGGTGCCCAGTCGTTCGAGCAAATTAGCCAGCACTTCCCAGCTTCGGCGCCTCCTCAACGTGAATTAGGAGCGTCCGTGAGGTCCAGATCCGGGTTCTTGCTCACTGCCTGACGGAGGCTCACGACTCAGACGTCCGAACCCTTTACCCCTGTTCGGCCAACTGTCTCGGGGTTGGGCAGCAACCCCTACACAGCGATCCCTAGTCTCTTGGGTCATGCCCGCTCTTGAATGTAGCGCTTGCTCCCGCGACGCCCTGTCTGCCGGCTCGGCTGGCACCTTGAGAATCTGCATTGATTACAAAAAGGCTATTGTTCCATTACGTATATATACGAGAGGAGACACATTGTTCAAACATTCCCTTTCGATAAGGATCATCCCCGGCCGTATGGCTGTCCTTGAGAGTAAAGCTCAAAGATGTCTCGCTAGGCACATTGGGAGGCGACAAGCGCATCTCCTCATCTGGTAATCGTCAGTCGCCCGTCTGACAGCGATGGGCGAGCTTCGACGTCGGGGCTGGGAGGTGGTTCCGGCAATTGTGGTATGTTAGCATTCTCTCGCCCGAAGCACGAAAATCATCAACATATACGAGGCGAGGAACAGACCGCCTCCAGAAGGGATAAAACTGCCTCTCCCTAGATCCATCCGTGGAAGTGTCGATTATTAGTAAGCCTGTATCTGACGCCGGAAGGGCAACTCTAATGACATGCATTCTGGCGTCCTAAATTGGAGACATTCGAGAAGCGGCAAAAGCGGCCACGACATTCTGGAAGCCCGCCGCGTTTCGATGCGCCTTGGCTTCGTATGATACGAGGGTCACTGCACGCCCGTCTCGAATACCTAGTGGAACATAGGACGACCGTCTCTCACGCTGTTTCTGTAGCAGCGGTCCATCAATGTCACTCATTCTTGCATCAGCCAACGGTCATTACCTCCGCTTTGTCTCTCAGCCACTTGAGACGACGGAGGTGCGTAGGTTTAACTACCCCAGAGTCTATTCCGCGCCCGGCCGGATGACCGACGTTTCTCCTACTACCTATAGGGTGCATGCCATTCCAGACTGATGCAAGACCCGACTTGGAGTCCCGACAGTAGCAACACCAAGGCAACCAGACTCTGCAAACAGATGTGGAGCTATGGCACACCAAGTCTGGCATGCTTTGTCCGTGTCGGCGTCGGGCGTCGGGGAAGGGATATGGATTTGCGCTCGTCGCCAGTCAACCAGATTCCCATTTCCAACGCTTCTTGAACGAAAACGATTCGAGAAACAGCCACCGGGGGCGGGGTTGTGGTTGTTCACCCAAATACAGGAGGACTATTGCCGATTCTTCCACCTCACAAAAGCCAAGCAATCCAAAGCTTACTCTGGGAGTACGGCACCTTTCAACACAGAGGTCGATTAGCTTCTAGCCACTGCCGATCTTCTTCGGATTTCCCGCCTCGGCCAATCCACCCACACCTTGGGCGGCACGGATGGGCCCCTCCATCACCTCACCACCCTGCAATCGCCTAGCCTGCCCGCCCCTTGGTTCCAACGAGCTTCCGAGGGATGCTTGGCGCGTTGCCTGATCTTACCTGCTTCTAGGCATTCGACTGGAACGCTAAGGTCACCAGATCACGCCGGCTGCATACCATGGAACTTCGTGACAGGATGACTAACATTGCTCGACCTGCTACAGCAGGCTTACCCGAAGACGATACGCGAGTTAGCCGAGGAGGGCAGCAGGGAGGACGTGACCATGGGGTCGACGGCGGCTAAGCTGATTACAAGATGTTGGCGGTTGCCGCGCGCACACGGAAGAGGGTAATTGGACTTTCTCAGGTTTGGCATTCGCATTCCTGCCGTGTTGTGGTTAGCCTACAACTAGCAATGGCCCCCGAACGGCCGTTTTGGAAGTCCAAGATTGGATCGGCGGTTTTAAGCGTCAACAAACGAGTCTCACCCCATGTTGAGCGTCGGACATTGAGACGTTGAAACCACGTCGGACCATCCCACATTATGCTTCGGGCCGTGAACCAAAGACATGAACGCTGTCGCCCACCCTCCGGATCGCCGGTAGGATGAAGCTGGAAGGAGTCCGGCCGGGGGTCCTTGCCCGGCCTGGCTCGGCCTGGCCCGGTCGCTTGTGCCTCCTCAACATAATCAAAGCTCTCCGGCCAATTTGTGTCCTGGTGCACGACCTCGGGCCACGAGACCCGAGGGTAGTGTGTCGTGTTTTCATCAACAGGTCTCTCACTCGCAATCTTGGGGGGAAAACCCGATATATGGGAAGCCTCTGGGTAGGGAGCAAAACTTTCCACAAGAAAATCTTGCCATCCACCAAAACTCATCTGCCGCGCCATCGATGGTGAAGCCACTGACTCAAATCCCCCGCCTTCAAGGATCACACGCATCTCCGAAATTTGAGATGAACTTTCACGACGCTAACGAAGGAAGAAAAGAAGATGAGGAGCCTTGGCTATCTTCTAGTCTATCGTCCGAGCTGCCCCCCGGCGCGGTCTGCATGGGTGCCCGAGTGTATTAAACTCCATATCGATCCCGACATCGGATCTTGACCTTGAACTCCGGTCCTACGATGTGCCGGTTACTGCCTGTCCCTGATTTTCAGGTTCCTGCAAGCTGGTATCACGCGGGCTCACACGACTCACATAACTACGACTCAAACGGGTAGGACTCTTCGTACTGGACAATGCTGACACGGTAGATGGCCATTTGCTTCAGGGTCGTCGGGCTGCCATCGATGAGGTCGTCTGCCGAGACCCGGCACTAGCCACATTGCCACTCTACTAGTATGGTCTCGACACGCATCCGGGACCCGCAGTGCCGCTGACTTCCGGCCTCTGTCTGATGTTGTCGTTGCCATGGCCACGGAGAAACTGTCCGTTTCACTGCGTTGACAACGGTAACCGCGAGTCTATTGGCGATATCGTAAATCTTGAATTCGAGTAATACAAAGATGATCCAATCGTGCTCCGTGTGTCGTCAATCATTTACATTATTATCGTGATGTATATCCAAACGCATCAGGCTGCGTGTGTATATCTGCGGCTGCTATCTCAGTGGCCAATATAGCGGCCACGACGTGCTCGTGCTGGATGGAGCTTAAGCTGCCCAGGGAAGAGATGACGTAGGTCGGCTCGTGACCCAATCGTGCCAGGACAGGCCCGCAAAGACTGAATGACAATTCTTTGAGCACCGGCGACTCTCCCCCGCATAAGCGCGCGGCTTGCCTCGTCCAACCTGACTCGTTTGGCCGAGCCTGTCCGGGTTCCGGGTCGGTGGACGTGCCCCGCGGATAGTTCCCCTTCTTCTGTATATGGCCCCCTAATCCCCTTTTTGCGTCCGCTTCGCCAACCAACACGACTCAACTCTTGTGTCGCGTCTGGCGTTACAGCATGTCACCGCCGTATCAGGATTCGCAGGTGCCTATTTGGCAAGACTCGGCCGCCAGGCCAAGTACCTCTATCTCTCTCTCTCTCTCTCTCTCTCTCTCTCTCTCTCTCGGGGGGTTTGCAAGCGTCTCTCATGGCTTCCCTCTTTAGGACGGACGAGACACGTCGGTGTTCTGCCGGGCCGCATACGTAGCTGCACACGAACGTGTCAGTCCCCATACAGCTAACAAACACCCGGACAGAGTCGCTCCCCCCCGCCCCCCCAGCAGAGGCTGACTACGTACGTTGAGAGGGAGCGTAACCCTGCTGGTGGTATTGCCCCTGCGGCACCGACGACGGCTGGTTCGGGTTCGGGTACTGGTACTGGTATTGGTACGCGTTGTACGGCGGCCTGGGCCGGTGGTCCTGGAGGTACGGCGTGATGGTCTGGTCGACGAGCTCCGTCGTCTTGCTCAGCAGCTTCCGCGCCGTGGCGCTGCTGAAGAACCGCGAGTCGGGCCTGGGCGGCGGGGCCTGGTAGTTTGGCCGCGTCGGAGGCGGGGGCCCATAGGGCGAGGGTGTCGAGTGTTGTCCGTACTGGCCCGACGTCGGCGGGGATGGCCGCGGCGGCAGGGGCGGAGCGATTGGGTGGTAGGACTGCGGGCCGTTGGTGTAGGACGCTTGAGGGATCGGCGGCGAGGCGTGCGGGTTGAAGGGGTGCTGCTGCTGTGGGGAGGGAAGTGGCTGGCGGGGGTAGAAGCCGAATTTGTCTGCGCCGACGCAGGAGGGGGAGTAGGGATACTGCGAAGGGGGCGGGCTCATGGGCAGAGGGACGCCGGTTGGGTTCGGGGAGAGAGGCTGCGCCGGAGGCTGGGGGAACTGCGGCAGGGAGGTCGGCGATGTGGTTGCCGGTTGAATCTGGGTCATGGCCTGATTGTAGGACGGCGGGGGCGACGTGTACGACTGGGCTGGGGAGTGTTGGCCGGTCTGGGGGCCTGGCTGGGTGGTGGCGATGCTCGAGACTGAGGGTGCCGGGCTGTGGTGTGCCGAGGGCGAAGGCTGTGCTGACAATTTCGTTTCTGGGCGGGCATACGATGGTTGCTGAGGGAAGTAGGAGGCTATGGGTAGAGTCGGAGGCAGGCCGGCCTGGACGATGATGGGGCTTACGGGTGATGCTTGCGTGTACATCGGCTGGGGAGCAAGCTGGTAATGCTGCGGCTGCGGCGCCACCGCGCCCGTAGGCGAGGGTGTCAGTGGCGAAGGGGCCAAGGCCGTAGGGGAAGCCGGATAAAGAGGGGAGCTGGTGGCAGCCGGGTGGATGGGGAGCGTGAACTGGGTCCCGGGCTGGGGCGCGGGGTGAGAGTCCGGCGTCGGGATGCCGTCGCCGTCGACGGGGTACGGGAGTTGGGGCGCCGACGGAGAGGTGGAGGAGACGGGCGACGTCAGGCCCGGAGGGCGGTGCTGGACGGCGGGGGACTGTGGGCGCATGATGTTCAACGGCGCCGGGGCCAGTTGCAGCGTGTCGGGGGACCCGCCGACCGGACGCGACCCACCGCTCACGTCCGGAACCGCGCCGGCCTCCGGTGCTACGGGCCGCCAAGGCTGCAGCGCAACATCTCCCGTGACGGCGCCGCCGCCTTGGGGTCTGCCCTCGGGATTCCCCTCGGCGGGACCTGTCTTTACGATCCTCAGGGGCTTCACCGCGAGGGTTTGGTCATCCGCGAGCGACTCCTTGGCCGGGAAGGCGGAGGCGGGGCGCTCGGGGGCGTCGTCGTCGTCGTCGTCGTTGGGGAGGAAGAAACCCCAGGGGTTCGCCTGGATGGGCGGTGGCGGCGGCGGTTGCTGGCCTGCCTGCTCTGTGAGACCCGCGTTCGCTGCCGCCGGCGCCGGTGATATTGCGGCGGCTACCGTCTGCGGTTTGGAGGAGGCGTTGTCGGGCTTGGGCGCCGTTGCCTCGGCGGACATCTCAAAGATGGGACCGGTGCCAGGGGTCCCATGCTGGGTCTGCGCGGCGGCGGTGGTGGGCGGCGATGACGTCGATGTCGGGGTCGGCCTTGGCTTCACGGCTGGTGTGGTGGACGACGAGGCGTCCAGCTCGGCGAGGAAGTGTTGCTGATGCGAAGGAGCGGCGACGGGTGGTGGGACTTGCGGCGCAGCGGTAGAAGCAGAGACGTACGGCTGCGGCTGCTGCTGCGGCTGCGGCTGCTGCTGCGGCTGCGGCTGCTGCTCCTGCTGCTGCTGTTGGGAGGGATAGTAATACTGCGGCTGCTGCGGCGCTTGGTACGGCTGGTGGTGCTGCTGTTGCTGGTAGTAATCTCGATATTGCTGATACTGCTGATTATGTTGATATTGAGGCTGCTCCTGCTGCTGCCCAGCGTAATATTGCTGTTGCGGCGGGTAGGGCGCGTACCCATGCTGCTGCTGCTGCTGCTGGGTCGGGGGTCCTTGACCGGCAGCGTCCATGTTCGCCGTCTAACTTCCACGCTCTTTTGTCGGCAGTTGCCTCTTTTCTCTCCTCCCGAGGGCTCTCCGATGCTTTGCTCTTATTCGTTATGACGTAGCCTACCAGAAATCCAAGGGAAGTCTAACAAAGGGAGGGGAGGGGGGTTCTTGAGGAATGGTGATGAAGACAGCGGAAGGTTTGGTTTTGAGAAAGACAGAGAGAGAGAGAGGGAGAGAGAAAGAGAGAGAGAGAAAGGCTGGCTGGACGGACGCACGAGTGTCACGGGAAAGAAAAACAAGATTAGCTTTGATGTTTCCGCGCCGCCGATTTCACAGCCGCAGCGCGCCTCTCTCCTCTTCTTAGCCTAGCCCGGGACGAGGCCAAAATAAATAAATAATAATAATAATAACAACAACAATGACAAAACGGTAGTCGTCCTCTTTGGAGGAACGAACGGTCGGGTTCGGACTCCTTCAGGTCTTTCAGCCACGAGAACCGGGGGACCGGCACCCTGGGAACAGGGACATGGGGGAAGGGCTCTGCCGAATGACCTCTGGACTTTCAGCTACGAGAACCGGGGCCCACGATTCCGCTAGCCAGATTGCCTCCCCCACCTCCATTCCATGATTCCATATGACTCGGGGGGGGGGGGGGGGGGCTGTGTGTTGTCCGCCGGCCGTAGGACTGTCGGGGGGCTGCCGCCGCCGTTGCCGCTACCGTGGAAAAGCAGGGGAATGACGACAACCTTTGCCCCGATGTCTCTCGCTGCAATTCTGCTGCCTATCCACGGTCCTGGCTTGACCGATGCCCACCCCGGTCGGTTTACTGGGGAATGCAGTGCGGTGTGTGTGTGTGTGTGTGTGTGTGTGTGTGTGGGAGAGAGAGAGAGAAAGCATGGATGCGTGGGAGCCCAGCTGGAAGCCTGGAGTTTGGGGCTAGGGGCGATCCCCTTAGCGACAAAGCAGGCTTACAGGGGGGAGGGGACGGTCACTCATTTTCGAAAGAAGGACGATGCCGCCACAGGCCGGATTCATGATCGGGATGCTCGGTAAAGGGTACCCCCTCGGGCAGACGTGGCGATGCTCTCTGTTTTCGCTTGGTATTGCCGTCTCACCGCAGGTCGTTGGTTGATCTGGCCGCGCCAATCCAAAATCCTTCTGTGTAAGTGAGAGGGAGAGAGACAGATAGAGAGAGAGAGGCAGAGAGTGAGTAGCACACGGGGGGGGGGGAGGGGGGTGACACTGGGCTGGGAGCAGTGCGGCTAAGACGCTAGCAGCGACGGGTTGAGGGTTTTAAGCTTTTGAGCTGAGCGTCATGGAGGGCGGGTTGAACCCTTGTTCTCCGAACCTCCCCCCTTGCATTTAGCTCTGGTGTCGTCCCTCTCTCGTCCCTCGAAGCAGTTCAGCATCCGGGCTTCACGAGCGTTTAACGGACGACGAAATGCGCTGACGAGCGAGGCATCAAGATGCCGCAAGTGAGGATTCGTGTGTCCTCTGGCATCTTTACCCTAACCTGTGCGTGTTGATGGACCGCAGCCAACGAGTAGCACAACCTGGCAGTTTGTGCACGTCGGTTGCCGACGCTTCTTCTTGCAGTCCATCAACCAAAAAAGGCAGCAGAAATATCATGTCTGATACATTAAAGTTTTCTGGATAAGAAGCACGGCACTACGAAATCTCCCAACTAACCCTCCTATCAAGCAGGGCAGAGCTTTCGGAGATGACTCTCCCGGTTGCTATACCTAGTACTCTAGACCCTCCTTCTGCGACTGTCTTGCCATCTGTTCTACACATCAACACATCATAACAAGATACGACGCTCCAACACAATATGCCCCATCTCACAAACCTCCTGACTGGTTACAGGACAGCCAAACGAACGAGCACTTTTGCCGCCCCTAAACCCACCAACGGCGAGACTGTCGCCATTGGCGTGCTTTGTATCACCACGGGCCCCCTCTTCAGGTCGATTGCGCGGCAAACTGTTCATCTCGACCTGGAACAAGATTACTTTCACCGGCGTTTGATGACTTGATCTTCCAGCTTATACAATAAAAAAACAGAAACTTCCCTCAACAACATATTGCTTCACCGAAGTCTAAGGGGGAGGGAAACATCAAGAATCAGTATACATCGCCCCCCCCTCCTCCTCGACCCTCGTCAGGCTCAGCGCGAACGGCTTCGGCAACACGCTCTCGACCCGCCCGTCGTCCCCGTACGTGAGCTCGAAGTGGTCCAACGCCTTGTAGCTGTACGTCGCCCGGTCAATCGAACCCCACGAGAAGCAGGACGCGTTGGCGTAGAACATGACGTCGTCCATGGCGTCCCGCCTCGCGGCGGAGGACGTGTCGAACAGCGCCCTCCACGCCGTCCGGTTCCCCTCCTCCAGCCCCGTCGGGTACAGCCTCGCCGCCGGCTCCGGCACCGGCGGCGAGTCCGTGTTGTTGACGCCGAGGAAGCTGTACCGCGCCAGGTTCGGGAGCACCTCGAACCCCCGCATGCGCCAGCCCTCCAGCCGGAGGCCCCACCCGGCGTCCGCCGCGATGGTCAGCGTCGAGTTGGCCGCCTCGTCGGCGTACGTGCCGACCATGTCCCGCCGCGCGTCGTCCCGCGCCGCCTCGTCGAGCGCCTTGACGAGCGGCGGCAGCAGCTCGTTCGCCTTGAGCATGCAGTACGAGAACAGGCCGCCGCTGACCTCGGGCCCCGCGACCAGCACCGACATGGTCATGCCGTACTCCGGCACCACGACGAGGAGGGAGTGGTAGCTGATGATGTCGCCGCCCTTGGTGTAGACCTCGACGAGCCGCCCGTCCGCCGTCAGGTTGTCCGAGGCGATGCCCTCCCACGGCTTGCCGACGAAGCTGCCGGGCGCCGAGGTGAACGTTGTCGGCTTGAGCCACCTGCGCGTCTTGGACGGGCTCAGCAGCCTGTTCTGCAGGATGGCGTCGCCGAGGCGGAGCAAGTCGGCCGTGGTGGAGTACATCCCGCCGGCCCTGTGTAGTCAAGTCAGCTCATTCTCCCTTCGCGGCAGAGGCTGTTCAATCGGAAGGGGACGAGGGATGCTCACGGGTCAAATACACCCAAGGGAAGTTCGTAGTACGTGTCGTCGGCGGGTATGAACAGAGTCTCTAGGTTCTCAGGGACCTTGCCGTACGTCGTGTTGCCCATCCCGGCGGGGCCCAGGATGGACCCGAGCAGCACCTCCTCAAGCGTCTTGTTCGTGGCCCCCTCGACGGCGAGCCCCACGAGAGTCGTGCCGAGGTTCGAGTAGACGGGTGTCTGGTAGGCGGGATAGCTTGGCGGACGGCTGGTTCTTATCACGTTCAAAAACTCTGGCAGCTTTGTCAACTGTGACTTCTCGTAGAAGGGCAGGGTGGGTTGGGCTGGCAAGAACTATCGTTCATCCTCCTTTTTGCAAACTTACCTTCTCTGGTGCAGGCCGGGACGCCCAAGAAACCTCCGCAAGTCGGCTTGTCCTCCTCGGCGACGGGAGGCAGTCCGATGGCCTCCCAGTCTCCAGGATACGCTGCGCCATCCGTCGTCACTATCGATTCCCCATCAGCTCACCAGTACTTTCAGCCGAAAAAAAAGGGGAGGGGAGGGGAGGGGAGGAATCACTCACTTTCGCCCGAAATGCCGCCAATGTGCGTAGCCGCGGCCTCGACGGTGATCTCCTCCCAGTCGTGGTAGTCCAGCGCCCCCTTGGGCGCGTCCCTGAGCTCCGGGATGAACTTGGTCAGCGGGTCCTCCCACCCGATCACGTCTCCGCGCTGCAGCGCCGCCAGCACCGGGAACAGCTTGGACACACTCGCGAGCCGGTACGCCGTGTGCCTGTCGACGGCCTGCGCGCCCCGCGGGTCGCGCTCGCGCGGCGTGAAGTGGAAGTCCACCAGCGGCGCGTCCTCGAGCGCCGATTTCACGCCGATGGAGACGGCGGAGCCGTTGAACGCCGCCGTCTCGGCCTCGAGTGACGCCGTGAAGGCCGCCACGGGCGGCGCGGACGGCCGGGTGCGTGCTCGGGGCTTTGGCCTTGGGCAGGACGGCGCCGAGAGGGGGGCACTGGTAGGGCGTCACGACTGCGAGGCCCGCGAGGGCGGCCGCGGCTGCTAGGGTGGTGGAGAATGAGGAACGCATGGTTGGTTTGGTCCGGGGTGTCGTTGGTTTTGATGTCGGCTGCCAACCTCCCGAGCCGGTTCGGTTTGCGTCACCGAGGAGAGAACACTGTCTTTTTCCCTTTTTCGCAACGTCTCATTCACCGCTATTCTTTTCTATCGCACACAGGGCGAAGCTTCAACGCGTACACGGTGGCCAGGTGACGCTCCCATCATGTCCCTCCCGGGCCTCGGCGACAGAACATGGAGTTATATAGCCTCCACTTCCGTGTGCCCAGATAATGATAATGAAGCCAAGGCACCGGATTCCAAAGAACCTTCCGCACACAGCATAGGGCGTATTACAAGGCAGGATCCGGACCCCTTGCCCGAGCTGTGCCGGGCGCGCGGGCATCAAAAAAGCCCGCTGGCGGCGTGCATACCATGACTCTATTCGATGGCCAAGACCCAATGTCTGACAGATGTGTTGCGACGCGGCCCGGAGGACAGGGCGGAATTGTACTGGAATGCGTAATCATCCCCTGTCCGCAGTGCTTATTGACTACCCGTTTGAGATGATGCAGGACTTGGCGGGCGAAAGCGATTCGTAGCGTCGTGGTCAGCCTTCTCTCGCCGCGTCCAAGGGCGGCTGTCATGAGAGCAATGCTGACGACTCCATAAGCTCGGCGGCTGGTCCCGACATGCCCTTGTTTGAGACACATCTCCGGGCTTACAGAGAGGGATTTCAAAAAGATTGCGTCAACGTAGGGATCATTATATTCCACATATGCAAAGACGTCGTATCCCCCATCTATCCTGCTGTTTCTACAGCCAGCAGCAGCAGCAGCAGAAGAAGATGATAGTGGAGGAAATTCCCAAACGGAGAACAACAGACCAGAGAGACAAGAAACTCAAACATCCTGGCCGTGGCCGAGGACTGACTTATAAAACCGTCCGCTGTCCATCGGCCCCTTCTTTCCAACCCGCGCAAAAAAAACACAACTGCTAAAAACATTTCATGACCCGCGTTGACCCAAAACGCCTTACGGTTTGTGCAGCTAGCTTGCGTAACCGCAACCTTTTTCTTGCTAAAGAAACACGTGGTGCCCCTCTCATCAATCGTCATGTCCTCCTCGCAAGGCCCGTCCAACCCTACTTCTCCATGTGGCCATCGTTGAGAAGCATCTCCATAACAATCTGTATGCCATGCTGCTCAGGATGGCTCATTGCGATCTTGACCGTTCCCTTTGAGTCCTCTCCGGTCGGGGTCTGTCCGCTCAACCAGTTCTGGTTGTTTGAGGAGTTACCACCCGTGGGGCCCCTGACACCGAAGTCGAGGCATCTCACATCCCGGCCCGCGATAATCTGTCGGAGGCGGCCATTTTCGGCGTTTCGTACTTCCACGTAGTCCCCGTTGAAGAGGAGGAGGTACTGACCGTACATCGTAGCGCTCGAAGCCTTCTTCTGCTTGCCCGAGTACTCCATAATAAGAGTGCGGCTCACGTCACCGTGTTTGTCGACGTATACGGCACAATCCTCGTACGCAAGCAAAAACTCCTGGTCGTTCAGCTTGAACATACCTAGCGGTCTCTGATCCCGTATCCGGCTGGCGATGTTGGCAATGGCGGGCTGCTTCAGGTCGGGGATCGACATCGTCTGTTTCTTGTCGAGGGTAAGCAGCTCGAAACCCTTCGCGGTAGACACCGCGATGTAGCTCTGGAAGAGGTTGAGCGAGTAGCATTCTGTCGGGAGGTAGAACTCGTCATAGTCGCGGAAGGCATCGGTGCTGCCTCCCATCCCCTTGCGACCACCGAATATTCTAGGCCTCTTTTCGCTCGCCTTCTGAAAGACGGGCTCGAGGACCTTGAAGGTGTTGTGCATGCCTTCTTTCCGTTTGAAAAAGACAAGCATGCGGTCCTTCATGCGGGCTGTGGCGAAGAAGGCAACATCCTTGGCTAACCTCTGCGGCGCTCGTCTGGGGTTGTCGTGCGCTGGAGCAGGGAAATTCGAGACTGGGGCGACCACATCCAACGGATAAGCGACGAGAGACCGGTCGGCAATAATGAGGCAGACAGAGAACTCTTCAAGAACGGCAATCTGTGTCACTCTGGTTGTTTGAACGCTCTGCTCAGGGTTAGCAATCAGCTCTGCTGAGTGTCGCAGGACACACTATAGCTCACCTTCATCCAACCACGGGGGTTTGTGGCATCCGAGATGTACACGCCGTAGTCCGTGCCGATGGCCACGATGGACTTGCCGAACGCATTGAAGCCGCAGGCACAGTTGACCTGTGCTCTGCATACCGGGGCTGGCCCTCTACCAGGCCCGTAGATCTCTTCAATCTCACGGACTGCTCGGTCGAGAGGGGTACCGCGAATAGGAACACCCGGCTGTCTGCCAACAGCTGACGCCGCATCGTAAACGAACGCGCTGTCGGCAAGAACACGGAGGCGGAAAGGCTCGGCATTTTGTGAGAAGAGCGCCTTCGCATGCCTCGTCTTGGCCTCAATGATCTTTTCGACCCATTCCGCGCGGCTCTGGGCCGACGTGGCGTGCAATATGTACGTCTCGTGGCCCAGATGCTTGATCTTGAAAGGGTAGAGGATCTTGCCCTCGGGATCGTTCGACGTTATCGAGGAACTCGTTGGAACGTGCTCCAACCCGGGACGCTCGCTACCGTTGGTGACAATCTTGTTCAGTCTAGGGTCTGAACCTGCTCCGGTAGTTCGGGCCAAGGGCGCGGTAATGCTCTTCTGCTTTGATATGGGGTCGTCGTTCATGCTGTCAAGGAATAGCAGAGGCATCGGGATGGGCTAAACGGTTAGCGCACGAGCAGCTCTCAGACATCATAACAACTCACCTCTTTCGATACGTCGTACTTCTTCTCTCCCCTGCCGTCCTTGGGCGTCACTACTTTTGCAAGGATAAAGTAGTGATCGAAAAGCAAAGCATGCGTGTCAACCCATCTGACACCCTTGGAACCCTGTCTTTGCAAATCGCCCTGCTTAATAAGCTCTCTGCCGAGGTGGTCGAGGTTGAGGACCGAGTGGAAGCCTGGCCTAAGGACGAGCATGTTGTTGAGCTCCATCATTTCCACCTTCTTCTGCATCTCAGCGACCTTGGTATCACATTCCATAGTGACGTGGCGGATTTCTGCGATCGCCCTTGCCAGGTTGGCCTTCTCTTCGTCGTCCCGAAGAGTCTTCTTCTCGACAGTCTCAAGTAGAAGCGAGTACCGCTGCAACCGCGTGATGGGGGTCTTGAGGAAATGCTGCCATCCCAGTCGCTCGGAGCGCTTGTGCCTCATGACTTGCTCGAGGAAGTTGCGGAAGAGCAGGTTGCGATCAGCCTCTTTCCGCACCATGTACTCTGCGTAGGGGAATTGGGATGCATAGTCAATGTAGACATCTTTGGCTTTTCGAATCCATTCGCGGAAGAGGTCGGAAAACCCGGTGATCCACGGCCCTTGCTCCTGTTGACGGTATTTCAGCTGCGCCAAAAGGTGGTCCTTGTTGACGGACTGAACAGCATCGGCCTTGCCAAACACAACTAGAAGGAACTTATCAATCTTGTTGGGCGGGATGATGGGGGGCTGGCTGTTCCGCAGGTGGTCTCGGTATAGCACCCGCAGAACCTCGAGCTGGCTGATGAAATACTCCTCGCTGTTCACGATTTCGTGCAAGACGTGCTGGCGTTCGACTTCCTTCTTTGGCTTCTCGGCAAGTTCGGCTTCTTGAATCTTGTAGTGTACGTTCCAATCCGCCGGCTTGACTTCTTCGAGAAGCAGTTCATCCAGGTTGGCCTTCTTCAGCGTCCTCATGCACTGGTGAGAGTAGCAGCGACCCGGCTGAGAGTCGTCCTCATGAAGCTTCGGCGCATAGCAGCCAGAGCCCGTCAGCTGCGGCAAGACTCCAGACACAGTGCCGTTGCCGAACTTGACCCATTCCTCCTCGGGAACGAGAACCCCGGCGTCCAACATCAACTGCGACACGCGAGTGCTGAGAAGCTCGGCGTCGGCAACGTTGATGGTGGGGACTTTGGCGGTGAAGAGCTTGAGCAGTGCCTCCTCGACCGTCTTTTGTTTAAGGTCCGGCTCAGCGTCGGCCATCTCGCGGATCCAAGCCGCGATTCCACTCAATGCCCACGGCTCTGAGCACCTTCTGAGGTCACCAGATGTGAGTTTTGACGGGACAAACTTCCTCTTCCGACCGCTAGGCAGCGTGATCATGTCATAGGTAACTGATGACGACGGCGTTCCAGATTCGTAGCCGTCGTACGGCAGCCCATTCTGAGCCGCAAGCTGCTGTTGTTGCGTCTGGTATCTGGCCATCTTTCTCCGCTCTTCCGCCGCGTCTGTCCGTGACCGGACCGGCGCTTGAACATGGGGCGTGTGGCTGTGACTCGACAGAGAGATGGACCGCTCTGGGTAGGGCGAGTTGAGACCCGTGGAACCGCCGTAGTAGTCAGAGCCGCCTTCATGAAGTGTCCGAGACTCGGTGCTGAGGGTGTGGGAATGGTAACTGCGGGTAGTGGGGTGGGCAGAGAGCAGAGAGCTTGTGTCGCTGCCCGGACCTGGAGGCAAGGCTGGAAGCGGTCTGTTCGACAATCCGGGGTGGTAAAAGATGTCCGGATAATCCTCCTTGTAGGGCGACTCGCTGCCACTCTGTTTCGAGTGCAGAGAAGCTGGCTCATCGCCTTCGTCGAAGCTCAGTCGGTGAGCAGACGGTGCCTGCAAACCACCGGTGCCACCATAGTCAACTCCTGCCTCTGCGAATGGGGATGCCCCTGCGTAGTCGTTGGGGTTAGGCAGCGGCCGGGATCCGTCCTGGGTCGGTACCTCGCTGCCGTAAGCCAGGTTTCCGGCATACCCGCCAGCAAGTGCGCCCAGATCCATGCCACCGTAGTCAGTATCGTCACTCTGCTCCTCAGGAGGCGGCGGAAGGGGATTGGAGGTGACTGGAAGATCGTGCGGAATGAAGGGCGGCAAGCTGCTGAACCTCCTGTCGTCCAGTTCAGCCTGCTGCATGGCCAAAACCCCCGCAGTTCCCTCTGGATCGTCGTCATCGTCGTCGTAGTCGAAAGCAGCGAGCTGATTCCTGTTGGCGTTCGAGGCAGATGTGGATTGGGCCATGCTGGCCAAGTCTGAGTTATATCGTCGCAGTCCTTGCAGCTCGTCATCGGAGAACTGCCCACCGTTGATCGGGAGAGGACGGTGCCGGCCGCCCAATTCGGCTTCAATGTCTTGCATGATATTGTCTTGGAGTTGAGCTTGGTCCTCGTCGGTGGGTGTGATGGTGCTCGGGTCCCAGGTGGGCTCTTCCATAGGGCGGCTGGGCAGAGGGGCGTTGGTGGGATGTCGCTGCAAGCCGGGTGAGTGTTGCTGTTGAACCTGCGTCGACGAAACCGCAGACGATATTGAGTCGGATCGCGTCGATCTAGTGTAATAGGCCAAAGGGTCGCTGTAACCCGGCCCGACGGGCATAGACGTCTGCATCGGGTACGGCGTTTGCGAGTTGTCCGAGGGGTACGGCGCTGCGGAACTGCTACCGTTCGTTGGGTACGAATTGTAGCTGTTGCCGTAAGATTGGGAGTATGATGAATCATAGGTTGGCGCTGGCGAAGTGGCTGAGGGCGCCTGGACAGACTGGAAAGCAGACGGGTAAGAAGAGGCGGGCGACTGACCAAACCCCGTGGCGGTCGGAGAGCCGTAGCTCTGACCGTAGTTGTTGTAGCCAGAATATGTCGGCTGCCGTTGGGGGGCTGTTGTGCCCGCGTAGGCAGCCGGGTTGTATGCCGCCGGCGCGTAGCTGGACTGAGTGGGAGACGTGTAGGAAGTCGGCGAAGCGGCGGACCCATACCTGCTCGAAGGGGCTGGGTGGTATGGCAAAGACGTGGAGGCCGTCGATGGCGTCCGCGCAAAGGCCTGGGGGTTGTAGTTGGAGTGAGAAGACGTTGGGGGCGATGCAGCCTGGTACTGGTGCTGGTAGCCGGAGAGCGCATTGTTGTTTGAGCCGTAGCTGTGACGCCCGCCGCCGGAATGGCTCGAGGCAGTGGGGCTCGTCAGGAAGAGTTCGTCCTCGCCCCTCGAAGCAGATGGCCGATGACCTCGGGCTTGTGCGCGGGTCTGGTCGAACATGGCGGCGTCATCACCGTTGTTGAAACTCGGGCGTCGGGCGAGGTAAGCAGAAGACTGGTCTTGCGACTGCTCAGGTGTGGGGTATTGCACGGGAGGAAGGTGGCCGTAACGGCGCTGGCCGTCGCCTCGGAAAGACATGGCGGTCGCGAGCGAATGGTGGCGACAGCGACGTCAAGACGAGTCGGTGAGGTCAGCCTCTCCCACGGGCTTCTATGTCGACCTGTTGAGGATGGTGGAGGGGGTCGATCGCATCTGTTCGTGGCGAGCTCGATCGAGGTTGTTGCCCGCTGGACCGGGCAGTTCGTGAGTCGACGACGAATTGTTTGGATATGCACCGGGAAGCGAATCGTCGCAGGTTTGTTGACGGTGCTCGATGGAGAGTTGGCCGATCGTTCGTCCAGGTGGTCGCGGGGTGAGGCTTCGTTTGGTTATGGTGGTGGTAGTTATGTGTCGTGGTGATGTGCTGCGCTGCGCTGTAGTGCGGCGCAGACGGGCGTAATAGGACCGAGGTCCTTGGGCTGGCCTCTGGGCAGTGATGTGCGGCGGGGGCAAGTTGCGGAGAAGGTTATTGGGCTGATGATCGCCTAGGACTGACACACGAGCCAGCGGTTGTCGCACTACAGACAGGAAGCCAAGTGACCTGGGGACAGTCGTCAGGCGCAGAATAGCAGTGCGGCTCCGTGGAAGAAGGTCCTGCGCGCAGAACTTTGGGTGTTGTCAGGTGAGAGTGGCCTTGATTTAGACTGAAGGACGAGAGTGAGGCAGTAATGTAAGACGGTGCGATGCGGTGCGGTACGTCTTGCCAGTTGAGGAGAGCAAACCAAGCCACAAGACCGGGCCTGGAGAGTCGTCGCAGAGTTACAAAAGCCAGAGTCGTCCGTCGGGTTTGGCTTGGGGCTGGCGGTATCGATCGCGCAGGGCGGACGTGGACGGCTTTGGCGTCCCGAGGTGAGGTGAGGTCCGAGGCCTGTTTCCAAGGATGTTGCCGGACAAAACAGGGACTTTGGTCTGCTCTGGTTATGTCTCTGACGCTTGTCTTCCTCTTAATGTCTTGTTCCTTTTTTGCGGTTCGAGTCGCAGACAGTGGCTGCGTTCGTCGTGTGTGTGTGTGTGTGTGTGTGTGTGTGTGTGTTTGCGCGCTCACACTTCCTCGATGCCTGGCCCGTCGGAATTGGGGAGGTCTTTTTTCTTCTTTTTCTCCCCCTTTCTTTCCTCGGTCAGAAGACGAGGGCAGTGGTCTCGTGCCGGGTCAGGTTGTGGTGCTAGAAAAGAGAGACACCACACCTCACTTTCGGTTTTTACCTTTTTCGCTAATGATGGGTAGGTCGGTAAGAGGGAGGTAGGCTGGCTAGGCACCAGATGCGAAGTTGTGCGTGTGTAGGTGGATAGGTAGTGGGAGGTGGGAGGCGGAGGACCGGGCAGGGGAAGCGGCGCACCGGGGCCAAATTGTGAGGCACCAACGGAACGGGGGAACAGACAGCAAAGGAAACTAACTAGTCCTGTTTCCTAGGAATAGGCCGGGCGGTTACCGTATCTGGTCTTCTTTCTGTTACCTATCTGCCGGAATATCGCTCTGCTCTGGTTGCCGGGCCCAGGCCAAGAATAAGAGATTGTAGTGTGCGGTGTATGTCTAGCTGGGTCGAACAAAGTCTTGGCTTGGCCGAGGCCATGTACCTACGGGCTAGGCACACTACGGAAAGGTACATTGGCCGCTTGCCTGGACGTCGCCTGTGTCGGGTCCCGATCCTCGACCTCGACAGCATTCAGAGGGGAGACAAGGGAATGATCCGAGGATGAAAGATGCTCAAACCACACTCAATTATATTGTGCTGCACTGAGAGAGCCCGACATATTCGAGTCACCTGTCCGACAGGAAGGGTGCGTGTCTACAAGACAGGTGGAACAAAGGCGGGAAGACACATACATACACGCGCAGGATACTAGACACCACCCATGACTTTTGATAGTGTAAAGACGTCTGATGTCCGGCTTGGGGCTCCTCGGATAACGTGCACTATTAAAGTGCCTGGGGTGTATGTTCACCACCATGCAAACTACCTACCTATAAGAGAGAGTGGTTCATTCCAATACCAACAAGGGTATACAAGAAGAGTCGACGCTGAACTGGTTTGGAACAGGCCATGTATTCTCTAATTATGGGCCGAGCTGAAATGGCACCTGGCCCTGAACAGCGGTTCAATCTCGAAATCTACGATGAATCATACATCATCACATAACACTTCACTTCACTTCAGGTCCAGCCCTCACCTCCTCCTCTGCTGTGTAATTGAACACCTCGCCAACCCAAGGCTTCCTTCATTCACTCTGCCAATGCCCTCCCGCGGATCTCTTTCCTCTCACCCCGTCCACCTGTCACTTCCCTCACCCCTCCCCCTTCTTTCGAGTCTCACATTTCGACTAACCGCACACTCAGGCTGCACAAACGGTTGAACCAACCCTGTTCAACGCCCTGGGCTCACGGAAAATTCCAACAAACCAGGGTCCCTACCGGGGGAATATCGATGTTTTAGCGAACTCTATCCTCGTTTAGAAAGAGTCTTCCGATAGGTACCGGTACTACCTTTGACAAGGACCATACCTCCTTGACCTCCCGCGGGAGCTCCAGTCTTACCCCCCCCCCCCCCCCCCCCCCCCAGCTTCATCTCATTTGCCGGTCAGAGACGGACATGCGAATGGTATGTTCGTCTTTGTCTTTATCTCTCGGCCTACTGCCCATCGATATCCATACACTGAGTGTCATACCACAACAGCATTGAGGTGGTCAGCTCGTCGGCGACCGCCCCCTCCAGACCTAGGCTTGTCTAGTAGTAGAAATGTCTGCAACCATGAGATGCGGAGATGGCCAGTTTCTTTCCACGTGTCCCGTCAGGATCGTGCTCAACCCGTGCGCTGCAGAGCCGTGGCCGTCGCTGTCTCACATCTCGCATCCGGCACCCCGCGGTAGCGAAGCTACTCAAGTTAATACCCTACCCGACCCGTTTCTCTAACCACAGACGATGTTGATAACAAAACGAAATGAGAAAAAGAAAGAGCTTCCCACCATGCTGTGGCCTGGACCGTGAACCTCTCTGTCCGTAGGGCTGACTGAGTCCTGAGGGCACGGCACACCGTTCGTGGGATTGGTTCTCTGTACTCGTCAGCATTCCTAAACGGACGGGTGCCAAACGCGACTGGCCAGTCAGTTCGGCATCATGCAGGAGGCGTGTCGGGGGAGGGGCTCCTTTTGCCTCAAATATGTTCCACTTGTTCGGGTTCCCCGTCCCTTGTCTGCGAGCGTCGCGAGACGAACCAGTCGGGTAATGACGGATACAACGACAATTCGGATATCGGGATTGCTTTGGTTGTAATTGATTACTGCCCCGATGGTCTACACTTACGAAGAGGGGGAGCATCTGCTATGAATAAGCACAACACGCCAAAACACATGATGCTGCTGGGCCTGTAGGACCAAATGTTTCAAAGCCGACATGTTAGCCACCGTCCAGCCACAGCAACGACTTGTATGACGCGTTATATCTGTTTGTTTTCGGGATGAGCCTTGCAACTTCCCCCCAGCCCAAGGTCAGGGCTTTATGCTAGTGTCGACGGCGTATACAGTGCATCGCGTTGAAAATGGCTGAAGCTCGCGATTGTAGGTGGCTTTGCCGACCCGATCTGGATACTTACCGGGTTACTCCCCGCCGTATCAGGCGTCGTCGACCAACGGCAGTAAAAGACTATTACGGCGCCTCATCTCAACAAGCTGGAAGCTTTCAATTGTCAGGACTGCAGATGGACCGGAACAGCTGGATGCCTGCCATGCCTCGTCGTCTTGATTGCTGGCCCAGGCTGTTTCGAACCACGTTATGCGGTTTGCGGCGATTCTGCTCTGCCGTGCCACCGTGCCGTAACTACCTGCCCACGCCAGGGAAGGTATTAGTGAGGGGTTGTTCAGCGAAAATGGGGGACCAGTCCCCTGTGCGTGTGCTCAGGCTGGCCGGCCGACCATCGGCTCCTCACACTGGTGCGAATGGATGATGCTTCACGTTCTGACAACACGGAGTCGAAGCAGCAATAAGGCAACTGGCAAACCTCTCTACCTGCTGTTCCTGTCGTGTTGCATCAGCCATTTGTAAGCGCTCCAAATGCCACGGGAACAACAAGCCAACCAGCTGCGCTCAAAAGCTCATCCTGAGCCCACTTCAGTCAAGATGACGACAATGAGATACTGCGAGCGGGGCAGAGGCCATCCATTCCCCACCATCCAAGCATAAGCTGGCACCCAGCCGAGACGGCACGGAGAAGAGGGGAGGGAGAGGATCAGTGGGCAAGGAAGGATGCTGGGCGAGTAAGAGAGCGAGGCGAGGCGGCGAGCTTCTGGTACTCGGATCTCCGAATTGTGCCCCCGTCTTCGGCCCAGAGTTTGTGCAATCTTGTGCCATGCCGGCCTTTGCATCCTGTCCTGTCCTATCCTGGCGGGCGTGTGCCTCTTTCTTTGTCTTTCCACCTGGGGCTGGTGGTCCCTCCAAAGGCTCCATAAGGTACTTCCGCCTTCTTCCCCTCTTTGCACCATAAACCTTCATCGTTCTTCTCCCCAACAACTGTCGATTGAGCAACAACCTCACTCTACAACAAACCTATTCAACCCAGAAAAGAAAAAACAGAAATCATTCAAAATGGTCAAGGCTGGTAAGTACGACTCTTTATATGTGCTGAGCCGCAGCGCTGGGGATGGAGGGGTGACGCAGTCCAGCCACACATTTGAGCTGGATTGAGCGAGTTTTGTGTGAGAATGAGGAAACACCCTGATGGCTCTGCAACATGCCACGACTGGGAACAGCTTTCCACTGGCCAATCTGCAAGCTCGAACGACTCCATTATCGCGTCCCTTGCCTCGCAGCTCTCGATTTGTTTGGTCCAAGTGCAGATGGTTTCCGTCGTTCCTGTCGTGGAGAAGCCTGGGATGTTCTGTTCCAGAGGGGAGGGTGGGAAGGACGGGGCCCAGCAAGGAATTGAAGATGAGGATCAGCCGGTTGCTAACTTTGTATTCTAGTCGCTGTCGTCCGTGGTGACTCCAAGGTCACCGGCTCCATTATTTTCGAGCAGGAGTCCGAGTCCGCTCCCACCAAGATCACCTGGGACATCACCGGCAACGACCCCAACGCCAAGCGCGGCATGCACATCCACACCTTCGGTGACAACACCAACGGCTGCACCTCCGCCGGCCCTCACTGTGAGATCACCCCCAGGGATCCCGAGCCCTGTGGTAGGGCAGGGAAGTTTTGAGTCAAAGAGAAACGAGGTTGCTGACCGCGGAACACTGCAGTCAACCCCCACAACAAGGGCCACGGCGCCCCCGAAGACGAGGACCGCCACGTCGGTGACCTCGGCAACATCGAGACCGATGGCCAGGGCAACTCCAAGGGCACCGTCACCGACAAGCACGTCAAGCTGATCGGCCCCGAGAGCATCATCGGCCGCACCGTCGTTGTCCACGGCGGCACTGACGACCTCGGCAAGGGCGGAAACGAGGAGTCCAAGAAAACCGGCAACGCCGGTCCCCGACCCGCATGCGGTAAGTAACTACTGCTGGATGCTATGCCAAAAGAAAGACAGGAGGCCTAACATTTTTTTCACAGGTGTCATTGGCATCTCTAACTAAGTTTCTTGGTCGCCAATCTAGCTGTTGTCCAGGTCGTAGTGCGGCCCGAGGCGGGGTTGTCGAGCTTGGGGGTCCTCGGAAGCTACCATAACCAGGAGACAAGCTTCCGTCGATGGCTTCCGATATCGCGATACCATACTCGGCATCGAGCTTCGATTCATACTCTGCGAAAAATATAACAAAAATTACCGTAATATCTGTTCTCGTGTCGTGAAGTATCGGCCTTTGGGATGTCTTAACTGGATTGTTCGGTGGTGATGGTGGGGTTTAGTCCTTGCACTGTGAGGGGTAAGAGATGACGTGAACAGAGGTAGAACTGGCATCACACAAGTGGCTGTGCTTGCTTTCCTACCTTACACTACCTAGTACCGGCCATTTGTGATACTCCATACTGCTTGTTAACATAGTACAGGTGAGAGAACAGTTGATGCACATAAGATCTAACTAAATCAACACAGCCTCTAGACCGGTCTTAAACCGTTGAACTATTGCCTCGGTCACCAAACGATGCTTTGTTGTCCTTCTGGCTATGGAGGCTTAGATGCTAGGCATATAATAGGGGAAGGAAGCTGTCCTTGCTAGGCACGAAATCCGAAGGTGCAATGCCTTACATAAGCTCTTCTAAGTAAACTAGCTCCAACCCCGCTCTCGCTTAGCCACCCGCCGCCTGTAACTGGCCAGCGGCGAGCTGCTACCCCTGCCTGCAGCCTCCGTGTGGTCCCTGAACCTCCTTTCCCCACACTTGCTTGCTCGAGACCCGGCGAAATTGAGGCAAGCTGTCAAAAAGGCGGTAGGTACGACTGACTGTCGAACGTTCATCGAACAATCGCCTGTTGTTACCCCTTCTTCTCAACTCTCCCTTTTCCCTGAATCCATCACCGCATCCTCTCTCTCCCTCCCTTCTTCTCTGTCATATTCGCTCTCATCTCCCTCTCATTAGACTGTAAGTCAATGGATTTTCTTTCGTAATCACTGCTACCGAGGGATCACCTTTCCGTTCATGGTTCAGTCCACGGCTACCTGATGTCGCTGCCCGGAGACACTGCACCTATCCATGCAGCTTGCAAACGCCCTCATCTGAGCACAATTCTTTGTTTTCTCGGCCGCATGTGCACAAGGAGTCACGGGTCGCCCAGCAGTTCTGCCGCTTTTGCATGCCAAAGGTCATCAAGCAAGCTATTGCTGTAGACTACCTACGACGGCAAGGCCGAGACACTGAACACTAAATATTCAAAGGCCACTGCAAGCAGCTTGAAATGGATAGCGCACTAACTTGGTACAGTGTATCTCCTAGACGCCCAGTCGCTCATTGATCATCCATCATGTCGAAGCCCTTCTTCGCCAAGGTCAAGAGCGTGCTGAGTGGCGACACCCTTGTCTTGACCGCTCCCAACAACCCGAAAGCCGAAAAGACCTTCTCCCTCGCATATGTTGGCGCCCCTCGTCTGAGCAAGGAGGGCGACGAGCCCTTCGCTTTCCAATCAAGAGAATACCTCAGGGAACTTGTCGTTGGCAAGCAGATACAATGCACAGTAGCTTACACCGTACCCTCTGGACGTGAATTCGGCACTGCTCTACTTTCCAAGGACGGCCCCTCACTGCCCGATGAAGCCGTCAAGGCCGGATGGCTCAAGGTCAGGGAAGACGCTGGCCGCAAGGAAGATGACGAGGCGATTTTGCAGCGTCTCGAGAACCTGCGCAACTTGGAAACCGAGGCCAAGAACGCCGGCAAGGGCGTGTGGTCCGATAAGGGCGGCCACATCGAGGTCCAGAATGACCTCGGCGGTCCCCAGTTCATGAACGAGTGGAAGGGCAAGACCGTTGATGGAATTGTCGAGCGGGTCCTTAGTGGCGATCGTCTACTCGTGCGACTTCTGCTTTCGGATAAGAAGCACGTGCAGGTCATGACGCTCCTTGCCGGAATCCGCACGCCGACCACTGAGCGAACGATACAGTCTACCGGCCAGACCCAGCCTGCTGAGGAGTTTGGAAACGAGGCCAAGTCGTTCGTCGAGGAGAGGCTGCTCCAGCGTCGCGTCAAGGTTGATATCGTTGGCGCCAGCGCCCAGGGACAGCTGGTTGCGGCCATCATCCACCCCAACGGCAATAAGAACATCGCCGAGTTCCTCCTGTCCGAGGGTCTTGCGAGATGCAACGACTTCCACTCTACCATGCTCGGCGAGAAGATGGCCAGCCTCCGTGCTGCTGAGAAGACTGCCCAGGGCAAGAAGCTGCGCATGCATCAGCACCACGTTGCCAAGGCCGATGCCTCGTCTTCTGACATGGTGGTCGCCAAGGTCATCGGTGCGGACACCATCATCGTTCGCAACAAGGCTGGCACCGACGAGAAGAGAATCAACTTCAGCAGTGTCCGCGGTCCCCGCAACAACGAAGCGTCCGAGGCGCCTTACAAAGATGAGGCGAAGGAGTTCCTGCGCAAGAAAATCATCGGAAAGCACGTCCGCATTAGCATTGATGGTTCTAAGCCTGCTGCTGATGGTTTCGAGGCTCGTGAAGTTGCCACAGTGACTGAGAAGGGCAAGAACATTGGCCTGCTTTTGGTCGAGGAGGGCTACGCTTCTGTGATCCGCCACCGCAAGGACGACACTGACCGCTCGCCTAACTATGACGAGCTTCTCGCTGCTCAGGAGAAGGCCAAAGAAGAGAAGAAGGGTATCTGGTCGGGCAAGGCGCCCAAGATCAAGCAGTTTGTTGACGTTTCCGAGTCTCAACAAAAAGCCAAGATCCAGCTCGGTACACTGTCAAGACAGAAGAAGGTGCCCGCCGTTGTTGACTTTGTCAAGTCTGGATCTCGTTTCACCCTTATGATTCCTCGTGAGGGCATCAAGCTCACGCTGGTTTTGGGCGGTATCCGCGCTCCTCGCGCCCCCGGGCCCCGCGGCGAGAAGGGCGAGGAGTTTGGCCAGGAGGCCATTGACCTCGCAAACCGCCGCTGCAACCAGCGCGATGTCGAGGTCGACATTTACGACATTGACAAGGTCGGTGGGTTCATCGGCGACTTGTACATCAACCGCGAGAACTTTGCCAAGCTGCTTGTCGAGGAGGGTCTTGCTTCCGTCCACGCCTACTCCGCTGAGAAGTCGGGCAATGCTACTGAATTGTTTGCCGCCGAAAGGAAGGCCAAGGAGGGGCGTAAGGGTATGTGGCACAGCTGGGACCCGTCACAGGAGGAGGAGGAGGAGGCACCCGCCGACACCACAACCAACGACACCCCTGAGGCTTACGAGAACAAGCCCAAGGACTACCGCGACGTAGTGATCACCAACATTGACGGCAACGGCAAGATCAAGATCCAGGAGATCGGCAAGGGCACTGCCGCATTGACGACGCTCATGAACGACTTCAAGAAGTTCCACCTGGACTCCAAGAACAGCAAGCCTGTCGGTGATGCACCCAAGGCTGGCGACTACGTCGCCGCCCAGTTCTCGGCCGACGGCCAGTGGTACAGAGCGCGCATTCGCTCCAACGACCGCGCGGCCAAGGTGGCCGAGGTTGTCTACATTGACTACGGCAACTCGGAGAAGCAGCCTTGGTCCAAGTTGAGACCGCTGGACCAACCCCAGTTCACGGTCCAGAAGCTCAAGGCGCAGGCCACCGACGCCTCACTGTCGTTCCTGCAGCTGCCGACGGCGCCCGAATACTTCTCGGAGTCTATCGGCTTCATCGCTGAGCTGACTGAGGGTAAGGAGCTGGTTGCCAGCTTCGACTTTGTGGACAACAAGGAGGGTGTCAGCTACATTACGCTCTTTGACTACAACGCAAGTGACAAGAAGCCGGGCCCGAACGACTCCATCAACAAGGAGATTGTTGCCAACGGCCAGGCCATGGTGCCTAAGAAGCTCAAGGCGTGGGAGCGCAGCAGCCAGCATGCGGCTTACCTGAAGCACCTGAAAGAGGTGGAGGCCAAGGCGAAGGAGGAGAGACTCGGTATGTGGGAGTACGGTGATATCACCGAGGACTAAAGGAAGCGGACGGTTATGGGCAGGATGGGTAAATGTCTTTGGGTTTGGGGGTGGGGCGGTCCAGGAAAAGTCCATACATAATTCCCAGTAGCCTTGCATGAATCAATAGGCGGCATGAGGCCTTATCAGGTTGGCCGATAGGATTGTTTTTGAGTTTCTCCCATTCACAAATATGGCTGCATGGGAGATGTTGGTATGAGTTGGATTTCCGAATTGTGACGGAGATGTGAAAGTCAAACGGTTGTTGGTTCTCGGAGTTTACGTAATGGAGTGGTGTGTTCGCCGGTGCCGTTTGGTGGGCGGGCCGGTCGGCCGGTCGGCGCAATGTCTCACTCCCACCAGGGCAAGACCAGGGTCAGGAAAACCGAGCAGGTCACGATACGTATGGTGGGAGGCGGTGGAAGGCCAGAGAAGCACACGGGAAAGAGCCAGGAGAGCCAGCGGGAGCCGGAGTTTCCTGATTCGAGTGGGGGTGTCTTTTTGGGAAGGAGGGGGCATGACTTGGCGTTTTTTTTATTATTCGTTTTTTTAGCGGGCTAGAATGGTTACCGCGAGAGAAAAAAAAAGCTCGCCAGACATTGGCGCGGAAGTGCTGCTGTACAGGCTCTCTCTCAGGGCTTTCATTTTCTCACGATAACGGGACTCGTTCCCTGCCAGCGCGGGGTTGGGGGGGAATAATACCTAGCAAATGCCGCCCAGAGATAACGGTAAAAAAGGCCATGGCAAAGCGGCAATTCAAGCGGCTCGCGGATCTGACGGATAAATGGCGATTGGGGATTCCGGCACGAGAGCTTTTGGGCCAATGGCTAGCGATGGCGAGCACGTGGTGAAAGGCGAGAAGCACGAATGGTCTCTCTCTCTCTCTCTCTCTTCTTTTTTTTTCTTTTTCTTTTTCTTTTTCTATTTGCTCCCCCGCGGGCTTTAGAGGGAGCTGAGTAATAGCCGAGCGTGCGGGTTTCGCGATGCTGTGTTCTTTCCTGATTCGGTCACTAGGTCACTTTCGGGTGAGTGAAGAACAGGCTGCATATATATGAGAAAGGCCTAGTCTCGAGCAAGGGGCGATGAGTAAACCCAAGGCTCATTCCCGAGCCGGGATGGACGGATGAACGGATAGGTAGTTACGGCGTTTGACGGCGTCGGCGGTAGGTTTCGATGACCACGGGGCTCAACATTCGTTCTCGTGCATCGCCTATCACCGAAATACAGTGAGGGACTGATGCTGCTCGAGTCGGGCCTTTCTCATCCCACTTGGTCGCTTGGCCGGCGGAATTCCTCGCTTCTTCAGCCGTGTGCCTTGTTTTGTTTTGTTTTTTCTCCTTGCATTTCTTGTATGAGCGATTCAAGCAACTCGGGTAGAGATACAGTATGGACAAATCCCATGGCGACTCGCGATTGCATGGCTCCGGTTTGGTGTTTTATTATGGGGACGTTACGTCGACCTTGGCCCGTGAGCGGCCTCTCCCAGGCATGGGCGATGCCACACGTACTGTAGGTGGGATTAAATCATCGAGCGATTTTCTAGGGGACCCGAAACACCCGGCCACTTGGACCCAGCAGACAAAATATATTCGACAGGGTCTTGCGACAAGGGCGGATCTTCATCGACCCTTCTTGAGATCAAGGAAAGTTGAGGCCTTTCAGCGACCCTCTGCTATTTCCAAACGGCGCATCAACGAGGCGGTAGGTAGGTCGAGGGGGGAGGGCCCACGGGTGTCCACGGAACACTGGGGATATGACGCCGATTCTGGGTCATGGAGGGGCGAAAGGTCGGTGGTGGAGGGGGGGAGGGGTCCCTACATCCCTCCCCTCGACATAGCTAGTCTAGCACCAGCTAGAAAGCAAAGGCGAAGGTACGGAGTACAGGTAGGTAGGTAGCCTTACTCACGATAGCCGCGACCGTCGACGTAATACCCCGCCAAACGGTAGGCTACTGCGTGACGGTGGGCTTGTCGTTTGGTGTTGCTCGTGTTGTTTCATTGACATGAGCGCAGCACAGCACAGCACAGCACGGCACGGGACGGCATATGAGAGCATTGCGTAGCAGAGTAGGATCACAAGATAAACCAACAGCCTGCCGAAAAAGGTGTCTTCGAGGAAGACGGGTGATCAGCATTCTGGAAGGCCGTTACGTCTATTCATGTATCCAATATCAGTTTAAATGGGGGGGGTATATCCTGGCGGTTTTGCAGTATTTTACTCCTGTACAGTAAGTACAGTATACAGATACGCAGCAACCGCCCCCCTAGTGTGGGTCTAGAAAGTGTCAGTGAGGTGAGGGACAAATGCTACCCCTCGTCCCCGGTGCGGTGCGCTCCTCCCTCAACAAAGATCCCAAACTACTTCTATAACCTCACGTCCGCTTTTTTTCTCTCACCTATTACTTTCCTCTTCCTCTCTCTTCCTCTCTCTCTCTCTCCAAGTCAAACTCTTCTTGATACCACACACCCAACCGCCACCATTCATCCATCATCAAACAAAATGTCTACCTCTCTCGACCAGCTCAAGGCCACCGGCACTGTCGTTGTCAGCGACTCTGGCGACTTTGCCTGTCAGTACACCCCGCCTCTGCTAGCCCATTGACCCCCCTCCCCCCAAAATGTCTCACATTATGTTGCTGCTGTCTCGTGTGATGGGACGTCTCGCCACCGCCGTACCCCAATCCATCACGAACAATTGACGATGGAGAATCCCATCATGTTGCCGACGACGACTTGGACAGAAAGCTAACATGCTACTTTGCAGCCATCGCCAAGTACAAGCCCCAGGATGCCACCACCAACCCCTCCCTCATCCTCGCCGCTTCCAAGAAGCCCGAGTACGCCAAGCTGATTGACGAGGCCGTCGCCTACGCCAAGAAGAAGGGCGGCTCCGTCGACGAGCAGGTCGACGCTGCCCTCGACTCCCTCCTCGTCGAGTTCGGCAAGGAGATCCTCAAGGTCGTTCCCGGCAAGGTCTCCACCGAGGTCGACGCCCGCTTCTCCTTCGACACCAAGGCCTCCGTCGACAAGGCCCTGCACATCATTGACGTGCGTCTGCCCCCGGTCCCCTCGTCGAATTGCTTGCTGAGATATTGACAAACCCACCTGCAGCTGTACAAGGAGCAGGGCATCTCCAAGGACCGTGTCCTCATCAAGATCGCCTCCACCTGGGAGGGTATCAAGGCCGCTGAGATCCTCCAGCGTGACCATGGCATCAACACTAACCTGACCCTTATGTTCTCCATTACCCAGGCCATCGCCGCCGCCGAGGCCGGTGCCTACCTCATCTCCCCCTTCGTCGGCCGCATTCTCGACTGGTACAAGGCTGCCCACAAGAAGGAGTACACCAAGGAGGAGGACCCCGGTGTCAAGTCCGTCCAGACCATCTTCAACTACTACAAGAAGTTCGGCTACAAGACCATCGTCATGGGTGCCTCTTTCCGCAACACTGGCGAGATCACCGAGCTTGCCGGCTGCGACTACCTCACCATCTCTGTATGTCCTACCCCCTCCCGGTCCCTGAACCCTCCACTTGCTGGCTGGCACACCACTAACAACCTACCCAGCCCAACCTGCTCGAGGAGCTCCTCAACTCCGACGCCCCCGTCCCCAAGAAGCTCGACTCCGCCGCGGCCCAGAGTCTCGACATCCAGAAGAAGTCGTACATCAACGACGAGCCCCTCTTCCGCTTCGACTTCAACGAGGAGCAGATGGCCGTCGAGAAGCTCCGCGAGGGTATCTCCAAGTTCGCTGCCGACGCTGTCACCCTCAAGGACATCATCAAGGCCAAGGTCCAGGCATAAATCGTCTGTAACGGGATATGGGAATGAGGGCGTTAGGCATGTGTGTGGAGGATATATCATGATGTGAGAATGACTTAATGAGATGGAAATAAAAAAGAACACAATTCCCATTATACGCGCACAGCACTTGAGAAGTGAAAGTGAGACGTTATGCCAGAGAACTCTCCTTTTTTTTTTTTTTTTCTTTCTTTTTTTTTCTTCTTCTCTCTCTCTCTCTCTTGGAAGGAGGCAAAAGAATTACAAAAGATCAGACTGCTTTTGGTAGTATCAATCACATGGAATCGGCCTCCCAAAACCCCATCGCTCATCGGTTTACAACAGTGTGCATGTCTACCAACTCGAGATGTCACAATGATGATATTATGCTTTATTATAGTAGCTACTGTACAAACGGGGTAGTTGCTTCCGCCTGGTTCGTGGCAACTGACTGGGTTTATACGAATGCAGCGCAACGCCCAGCCGTCGCCGATACGGTCGTCGACGGGTTGCTGTTGAGGTTGGTTGTATCTTTTGTCTGTCTTCTAGACACGACACGACTGAGGGCACTTTTCATCGACCCAAGTCGTTCTGTTCTTTTCTTATTAATTAATTTTTTTTTAACTTTTTTGGCTTACACTTCCGTGCTCTTTCTTTTTTTTCTCCGGAAAACACAGATCGCCCCGTTCTTGTGGCTTTTTGCAAGTAGGGTATATATCATGAGCCCATTTCAACGCTCTGGCATGGGGGCAGGTAAAAAAAAAGCAAAGGGAAAAAAAAAATTGCAGCTTCGACTCTATAATTGGTCTTCCTGCTTCTTGCTCTTCTTGTGCTTCCTGCCCTTCCTCTTCTTCTTCTTGCCCTCATCCCCGGCGCACGAGACGCTCCGGACGACGTGCGTGACGCCCTCGGCCGTGGCCTCGATGACGAGGGCGCTCAGCTCGCCGCCGTTGACGCAGCCCGAGTCGAGGCCGAACGTGTACTGGCCGACGCGGAGCCCCCTCTTAGAGTCGTGGCCGTAGGCGACGGCCGTGCGGGGGCTCGCCTCGGGCAGGGCGCGCTGGTGGGCGTCCCAGGCCTTGGGCCAGCTGCTCGCGCCGTCGTGGCGGTCGGTGGGGATGGCGGGCTCCCGGTCGCCGGGGCGGCGGCGCCGCTCGTGCTCGCGCTCGACCATGGTCTCGGTGACGGGGCCGACGGCGAGGAGGGACGCGGCGTTGTATGACTTGCGGGCGTCCTCGAGGGCGCGCTTGGCCTCCTGCCGGCGGAGTTCCTCGCGCGGGTAGACGAGGCCGCGCATGTTCATGACGGCCCAGGGGTCCTGCCGGGCCAGGGGCACGCCGGGGACGAGGCCGGCGTGGACGACGACGAGGTCGCCGAGCCCCTCAACGGTGCCGGCCTCGAGTATCACGGGGAGGGAAGCGAGCCAGGCGAGATGCTTGCGGGAGAGGCCGCGGGCGGTGGCACGCTCTTCAGAGTCGCCGTGCGAGAAGATGGCGGGCTCGAGGTCGTCTTGTTCGGGTTCCTCGGGGGCGTCGTCGTCGTCTTCTTCGTCATCGTTGTCGTCGACTTCGGCGGCGGTTGCAGACTTGGGCTCGTCCTTCGGTTCTTCCGCTTTGGGTTGGCCCTCTGTCTCTTCGGCCTTCGTGATGATGGGGTTCCCGTGAGCGTCCTCGTCGGCGACGTGGGTATTCTGCATGCTCCTGTGGGCCAGCAGCACGCGGTCCTCGTGGTTGCCGCGGACGGCGGAGGCGCCGAGACGCATAGCGAGGTCGACGACGCCGGGCGAGTCGGGCCCCTTGTTGATCATGTCGCCGGCCAGGACGAGGTGGTCGCCGGCGGCGGTGGCGAAGCGGAGCTCGTCGAGGAGGCGTTCGAGCGAGGCGCGCATGCCGTGGACGTCGCCGACGATGACAAGGCGGCGGCCCGGGTGGGCACGCGAGGGGCGGTGGCGCTCGGGGAGAGAGGCGATGTGGACCGACAGGTCGGCGAAGCCCGGGCGGGCGTTCAAGCCGTAGGACATGGGGGCGTCGGCGGGGGAGCGTCGCGGGGCCGGGACGTCTCTGGCGGGGGAGGAGCGGCTGGCAGAGAAGTCGAGGGAAGAGGCGATGCGGGTGGCGGCGAGGAAGATGGTGGTGAGGATAAAGAGGGTGCCGATGCAGACCGCACTGCGGCGCAGGGCGGCGAACGTCATTGCAACGACTGTACCGGGGCCGGGCGTGCTTCCGTGGGATGTACGGTTGATCTCTCGATGGACGGACACGAGAGAGTCAAGTCCCTTTTCTCTTTCTGCGGCGTCGACCTTGGAGGTTTTGGGACTCCTCGCGTAACGATTGCCCAACCTGGTCGCCACTGATATGGTTTATCGAGTCGACGGATCCCGACGAGTGTGTCCTGCTGAATCCTTTCCTGATTGAGGTTAGTGTCAGCCAGTCCAAGCTCAGCCGTCGGTAACTTTCGTCTTGGAGACGGGCAGGGCGAGGAGGTTCGCGCGCGGATCGACTTCCGAGTCCCGACGTTTGGGTCGAAAGGTTGAGATGAGACGACGGGTCGGGACGTAGAGTTTGTCGGTGGCCGCCAGAAACTTTCGAGAAGTTCCACGGGCTGCAAGAGGGAGGCGAAAAAAAAGTGTAGATGGGTCGGCAGTATGGATAAGAAGTCTCGGTTTCTCTTATCACAATCGCTTAAAAGGGGGGTGGATATCGTCGTGAAGGGGTCTGATCGGAGGGGACGGTACGTCATCCAAAAAGGTGCTTAGGGGGATGTTTATGTGAAGACTCTGACCAAAAGACGACTTCGTTTCTAGGTACTCAGGTGTCGTCGCCCGTGCCGTTGAGAAACAGAGGATATGGAGAAAGGGGGGGGAGGAAATCAAAGCACGAGACGAGAAACAACAAAAGGAAGACCAAGACCTCCAAGGCCTCCAAGACGGAAAACGGGATGGGAAAGCGGGAGGATGGATGGCTTTTTCGCCAAGTGACCTGGCTGGGAAAGTCGGCACGCGACCCCGGCGAGTTTCCCGCTGGGCGGCTCTTTTAAGGTATTACCTCGCCCACCCGGTCCCATCAGCGACGTCATGGTTGTACAAACATGACTGTGTGTACGTATGCGTATGCGGCCCGCTGCGCCGTGTAGCGGAAAGGTTCACCATGCGATTCTTGTGGTGTTTGCCTGTCACCAGATGATGTGCTTCCTCTACCGGTAACCGTACATTCCCTCGCATTCTGCTAGGCGGGTTTCTCAGTGATAGGCCGAGACACACTTCACACTACCTTATCCGAATACGGGTTAGCAAGGCTGAGTCTGCAGTGTATCTGTAGTGTGTACTGCCTCTGCAGGCAGGTCTTTCAGTTGCAGGTCAGCATGATGCGACATGCCGCATGCGTCTATTTAGGTGCCACCATCATGATTGAGATTTATAGCCGTCAGAAGGACACTTCCATAGACACTGGCCTTTACACTGTAAAAATAAGAAAAGTAGTTATTCAAGAAACAAAAGAAAAAAGAGAACAAAAAAAACTACACGCTGTTGGCAAAGATATGAACTCACTTCGGTCCGAACAAAAAGCAGAACCCAGTGGGCGGCGGCCCGGGGTGGAGATCAAACCATCAGACTGCGGGCACTCCACAGAACTTTGAAGGTTTCGGTTACCGTGCCATTAGGCCACCTAGGAAACACAATGAACTGATACACAGTTACTAGCACTCATTCCAAGTCCATCTACGGAGTACTCCGTACTCTATCCGTACATAAGGCCTTATCTTGTGCACGGATCAGGCACGTCCACACGTGATCCTGCGGATTGATGACTCATCTAATCATCCATTCTTCCACGGACTCATAGGTAATATCAAAGACACTTTACTACCTATCCGCCCTTCAATTGTCGGACTCAAGTACATAACTGAGACAACCTTCTCGTGCCCATTTGTGTTTGAGAGGCCACTCCGTTTCATAACTGTAGTGGCCATCAGGTCTGAGAAGACGCGAGTGATGGCACTATCAGAGAACGAGCACCAGCAAGGCCTTTTTCTATGTTCTGCATTGCTTGGTCCGTTTGAAGTCTCGGCCACGACTCGGTCCATTCAAAGGTAACAAACAGCGTGAGAGCCTCAAAGGCTACGTACGGGTGGCCCCGTCACTTGGACCATGACAACCACCAAACAATCATGCCTTTGACCTCAGTTGAAGATGGCCGTCGAGGTTTGGCAACCGAATACAATGGCTTGTATAATATGATGCTCTTCGACGTCCACCATCTTGAGCTACTAACAGTCGCTTCCACCACAACTCGTCCTCAGCCTCTCAACCACCCTGACGAACCAAGATGATCAAGACCCTTGTCCTCGCTGTGATCGGCCCTCACGGAGCCGGCAAGACCTCCTTCATCCACTCCGTAACAGACTGCGAGCCCGTAACTCTGCCTCAAAGCCCTGCTCTCATCGAAGACGGCCACATCCGGTACGAACCTCCCGGCGTTC